>NW_024086622.1:0-63325 GCF_009730915.1 Dioscorea cayenensis subsp. rotundata
GAGTCATTTCAATTATTAATGATAAGACAGCAAACCAGCTTTTGTTGATTGAACAAACTAATTTAACTATTTTGTCTAACAAAACACCCGCTTCTTCACTCTACAACACCTTACTCACCTTCTTCACTAACAACTCCGCATGTAATCTTAGTTAGCTATTCGTTTTATAATGAAATATTTATAGAATGAGTTTTTCTAATATAAAAAGTTGTAAAAGTTTTTCTTAAAGGGATTTTTGTTGAAGAAAAATTGAAAAACAAAAACATTCACCATCTCTAAAGTAATGTGAATATAGGAAGACATATGGATGGCTTTTGATGTGCTGTAAATAGAGGTGAGAAGCATCAAAAGACACATGGATAGCCTTTTTAATGCACATCAGAATCGAGGTGAGAAGCATCAAAAGACGGTTAAATTTTTGAGGAGGTCATCGTAGCTTGGCCATTTCCACCTTTGGTCATCATTTTTCAATTTGTATCAAAGTGCCGTCATCTCGAATTATCATTTCACCCGAGAGCGGTCATCTCTTGATTTCCGGTTGAAATTTAGGCGACGATGGCGCACTGGGAGTAGCCATCCACATTAAATAAATTATTTCCTCACACCCAGCTTTGACTTGACTGTCGCATAATTTCCACGCTCATTTTAATTAACCCCACTCAACAAGCTAAGTCAAGACAGTCAACATCTTCTTCACTTCCCTTTCAAGTTCATGCTTTTTCAAGAGAGCTATGGAAGAGAATCGCGATTTAGAATCGACTGGACGGTTTTCCCCTGTCGGCTGTGAAAGCGAGGCGAAAGATGGAAAAGAACCCAGACCTTCGCATTTAGGGCATCGCCGATGGAGTTGAAAAGACAGGGCATGTGAGTGAGTTTCCACAGAATGCTTGTGAAGTGATTTTTGGGAGTCATGATTGTATAACCCATCCGGTCTTCGAGGAAAGTGAAGAGAATGGCTAGTGATGTGCGTTGTGAGATGATGTTCCCAAAAGCAATCATAATGTGTGTGCGGTTTGAGATTATGGCTGCGCAGTTATACATCAATCATAATTCTTTTTATGTCTTGGGTTGAGATTATGGTCATGTACTTCATGCGTGTTGTAATTATACATCAATCATAATTTCTTTTTTCTGTGTAGTTTGAGATTATGGGCTGCGGATTATACATGTATGTACTGACACATCAATCATACTATTTTTTATGTGCTTTGAGATTATGGTCACAGATTATACATGTTGTAATTATACATGTGTGCAATGAAAAACCATGGATGAATTGTCTACGATTAATAGTCTTGAATTGCTGCGCATTTCGATTCATAGTCTTGAGTCGAGTACATATTGCGTATTCATAGTCTTGAATTCTGCAAATTCACTAGCCTAAATTCGCCGCCAGATTGATTCATAGTCTTGAGTTCCGCAGTTCATGCGATTCATCAGCCAATGCTGTCGATAGATTCATAGTCTTGAAAATGAATTTAATTAAAAGTGCTTGAATATCAAAGAGTTTTATCAATCAGTACATGCTTCTTTCAAGATAGTACAATAACTCAACCATCATAATGGGAAGACCACATAATAATTTGAACCCGAATATTATGGTCCTTGCAGTATTCGTGTTTAAGATATCCACTTTGATCCGAATAGTATTCTTGTCCTTTAGCATTGAGAAGCCCCACAGTAAAATGGACAACCCTTTTCGCTATAAGCCTTACATCTAACTCTGCTATTAGGGCTCGAAATTCATCACAACCCTATTTTTACCCCATAATTTTTCACACCGCTTGCTTGAATTGTGAAAAAACTCTAAAACTTCATCCCTATGTGAAAATGAGATCCTTCTACATTCCTCTCCTCCGAATTGTAGATATCTCGGCCTTGGGTGGATTTATCTCATCCTCGGGCTTGTGGAACATGGTATGAGATCATCAGATGCTAGATAGTCAGCGAGCACCTCCTCCGGATCAACACTTCTTCCTACTAGTTTCCTCCGACGGTAGCGGCTCTTCAGGCTCATCAGCACAATCTTCATTCCTATCAACCCCACCATCATCCTCCTCACTATTCAAACTATAGTCAGAGTTATTAATATCACTCCCATTGGCTTCCTCATCTTCAGGATCTTCATCTACATGGTCCTGCACACCTTCATTGCCTACATTTTCTTCTAATTCATGTTCCTCGCATAGTCTCGTGGTCTTCATTCAAATGATTAACTTGTTCTCGATTCATGTTCTCGTACACCTTCATTGCTCGTATCTTCCGTCTCGTGGTCTTCATTTAAATGATTAACTTGTACTGATTCATGTTCTTCAGGATCTTCTTCAACTTGATCAATGTCTTCTGATCCATGTTCTTGCACAGCTTCATTCATTTCTTCTTCTTTAGTATCTTCATCTAAATGACCAGATTGTTGTACTTGGACGTCCTACACATCTTCATTGCCTTCCAAATCTTCTGTAACTTCATGTAAATGATCACATTGCTGCACTTGGACCTCATTCAATAGCTTCACATAAATACTTATATGCCTACTCCGCCCACATTCGAGCTTCATTCTAATGACATCCGAATCACTTTTTATTTCTCTCACACCACTCGGCTGCTTTCACGGTAACCAAAAACTCGCATCCCTCTCGTAAATACTCAACTCACGGGCCATATGTTCAAGCTCTATTCTTGATAAAAATCACCATCATCGTAAGTCCACAACACCGCCATCCTATACTCACTCCTCTTTTGAATGTCACCCATCCCGAGAACATGTGTATTGAAAAATAGTCGCGAATTGAACCGGCAACATCAAAGCAAAGTGTGTTAAAAATTCATCATATAATAATAACCCTCAAAAACAATATTTTCCTCATCAATTGAAAGGGCTACACAACTATCAACTATCAATAAAATACAACATCAACGATAATTTCCAATTCACAAACCCATTCAAAAATTAGATTAGGTCATTTGAAAAAGTAGTGTTTAATCACAAGAGACAACACCCCCAAAAATCTTCTATGCCATGCTTTCTAAAATGTTCACAAGTGTAAAAACAACTATGGATGTAATCAATTCCACAAAAACCAAATTTAACATGTTTGTTGACAATCTTCTTAAAAAAGTTTGAACACCTTTCATAGATTTAAGACATTCCCACTGGTGCTTCATCTTGAGCAAATCAATGTACAAAAACGATAAGTTAATGTGACTTACTTGACACTCGGAGCTTCATCTTGTGCACCTCTTACCCGCCAAGCGTCGACATGATGTAACGGAGATGGCTACCACCGTGTCGCGTCTCTAACTCCAATCATTCGCAAACAAAGAATTTGAACTCCCTCCCTCTTCCTCTCCCCTGCTTCCCACAACTCTCCGTGATCGGTTTTCTCGATGATCGGGCATGAGGTTAGGGGATTGTAGGGTTCGGGTATAGGGGCCCTCTCACGAGAGAAGGAAAGAGGAGAAATAAGAAGATGAGTGACTCGTCTACCGACCGAGCTTGTCGAGTGGGTTAATTAAAATGACGGGACTTCACGACGTGTCAAGTCCAGCTACGGTGTGAGGAAATAATTTATTTAATGTGACGCTGCTACTCCGGCTGCCACGTCAGCTAAATTTGGCCGGAAATCAAAGAGTGACCGCTCGGTGAAATGAAATCGAATTCAGATGACCACTTTGATACAAATTGAAAAATGATGACCAAAGTGGAAATTAGCCAAAACACAAGTGACCTCCTCAAAATTTACCCCTCAAAAGACACATGGATGGCCTTTTAATGCACTGTAAATCGAGGTGAGAAGCATAAAAAGCCACGGATGCCTTTTGATGTGTTGTAAATTAGTTTTGAATTAATTATAATTTAAGTGTTAAAATTTTGGGTTGTATGGACTAAAATTATGACTACCAATTTTGATTTATAAAATACTAATTAAAAATAGATATGTTGTAGTTGATAATATGGTTGTTTTTAATTAATAATTTATATTAATTCATGATTGATATTCTTAAATATTTTTAAATTATAAAAGATGATATATTAAATTCATTAAATTTATTTAATTTTTATGAAAATATATTATTATTATATTTTATTTTCAAGTTATTTTGCTTGATTAATTCAAACTTAAATTTTTAATTTTTGCTTCAAATAATAATCAATTAAATCGAGAATTTCCATCTAATCTTTTCATTTGTAGAAAATAATTACATGATATATAAGTTGAAATATTTCACTCAAAAGAAAAATATAAAAATATTTTAAAGTTTTCTTTTTGTGAGGGAAGAAGAACAAACCAAATTTTAGGACTTACATGTAATAATTTTTGCATGAAAGGGAAATCATCCAATCCTTGATGAAATTAAAGTAAAAATAAAAACTATCTTACAACAAAAATAATCAGTATATTTTTGGGGTTTGTAATTTGTTTTTTTAATTATTTATTTGTGAATCATATTATGTTTCTTTGTTTTATTTTTCCTTATTTTTTTGTAGTTTTTCCTTTATATTCTATTTGGTTTCCACAGGATATCAATTCAAAAAGTTATTTTTTTAAACAACTTAATTTTTATAAAATAAAAATAAGAACAAATTATCATTGATAATAATACTTCCACATTATTCAAATTATCATTGTTAATAATACTTCCAAGTTATCAATTCAAAGTAGCTTTTTGTTTTGTTTTAGGTTTACATTCACTGATGGTGCTCATCCAATAAGAGTGGTTATGATCACGAGAATAATGAATTTGATAAAATAATAATGATACTATATATATAGAGATATATAACATTATAATAAAAATCATACATGTACCTATAATTATTGTGTTCATCTCGAGAAAAATTTGTTTATCCATTGCAAGGAGAAATTTGACTATCACGATGATGATGATGATTATTATTATTATTATTATTTTGACAAAGTGGATAATCTACTCGTGAACAAAGAGCATGCTTTAATTAAACCACCACTTCAGCCTTTTTACCCTATGTATTGGGGACTCACTATCTACATCTACCATAAGGGACTTTACTATGTTTAGTACAGGATTTGAACACACGTCCTCTATATAAGGACTCACTATCTGCACCTACCATAAGGGACTTTACTATGTTTAGTACAGAATTTGAACACGCGTCCTCCATGCGAGAAAAAATGTGCTTTATCACTATGATTCCTCCACATCAAAGATTATCATACTCTTCAAAATGTGGCATTATTATAAGATATTTTATTATTTATTTTAAAAATATTTTTTACTTGAAAAGCATAACATTATTTTTAATTTTTCAAATATTTTTATCTCTCGTTATTTATTTTTAAACAAGTAATAATAAAAACTAGTAATATATTGTACATATTGTTTACCCGAGTATGAAATATTTGTTGACTTATAATCCATAATCATAAAATCAATATTATTAGAAACTATTTTTTTCTCTCAAAATTATTTCAAATTTGTTAAAAAATTAACTCTATATATTAAATAAAAACCATCCATGTGTCGACGTACCTTTTGGGTTTTAACATCGATCCCTTTTACGTAAGGTGTTCATCCTTACTAAGGAGCAGATTTTGAAACCCAACATATGTAGAGTGAGGGCATAAGTTTATGTCAAGAGATTAACTCCACCTCTATATACCTTATAGTACATGATTTGTTCATAATTTATAAAAATAAATAAATAAAAAACCACCCATGTCTAAAGCAACCTACAGAATGATATCAACTTTAACATTCATTAGTTTTAAAAAATCTAATTAAATGACCGAATTTCCATGTGCCTGAGATATAAGCGCTATTGATAAAATTAATTTTAAACATATAATAAAGATTATAATACATGTTTTAAATATAAAGACGAAAAATACACTATACAAGAATCAATCAATAGTGTACATTCAATAAATATATTACATATTTATTTTGCTAAAATAATACAAAATTCTATTTTATAATTAAAACAAAAATTCTAAACTATTATTTATAATTAGAACCATAAGTATGCACTTTGTTTTATTTACAATAAATTGTAATAATTTTTTCGTTATTAGTTATACTTTTGATAATTTAGTATCACTATTTGTTCATTTTTATAATTGGACCCATGATTGTGGATTAGCTACTTCAAATTATTTTAGTATAAAATTAACTAAACTGGGAAGAGGAATTATTTTATAGAGTTAGCTTTTAAATAAACAACACATAATATCTTAGTTCAAAGAACTTTTCTTTTTAAATAATAAAACCAATGAAGCACTTCAAGAAAAAATTTGTTTTATTATTTAGGTTTAATTATCCAAACAGTCTCTGCACTTTTGAAAATTTATCATTTTGGGCTCTTTACTTTAAATTATAAATTTTTAGTCCTTCTACTATTTAGGGTGATTGATATGACTCAATTAAAATAGTAGAGGGACTAATATATTACAATTTAAAGTTGAAGGATAAAAAAAAATATGTATAAAAAATTGGAGAGACTATTCAAGAATTATACCTATTATTTAGCAGATTAGTACCATTTAAAAAATAAATTTTTTTTTTAATAGGTTTGGTATGTGACCTGTTGGGTTCATTTCACTGGTGGCCACATAAGTTTCATAAGTATAACGCTATGGCCACAAATGTTTTTTTTGTAACGTTGTGACCACAAAACTATTCTCCAATTGCACTGATGGTCACAAATGTTTTTTTTGTAACATTGTGGCCACAAATGTTTTTATCATTATAACGATGTGGCAACAAAGGTTTCTCACGTAGATCATATTTTTGTGGCCACGCCATCACATTTGTGACCATCGAGCTGTCGGGAGAATAGTTTTGCGGCCACAACGTTACGTAAAAACATTTGTGGCCATCGACTATAATCGGAGAATAGTTTTGTGGCCACAACGACGACTTTTTCTCGACCATAGCGTATAGTTTACTATGAAACTTATGTGGCTACCAATGAAATGAACCCGTGACACCTGTTTCCTAATAACTTATTTTTGATAAATAAAAAATTAAAAAAATTGACTATATTTAAAATAAGAGAATATAATAAGACCACTATTCCATTTTTAAGAATGGATTATTTTTCCCAAACCTAATTAGAACATAAGTTTTTAGTTTAAATCCTGACAAATGCACTTCGTTTGGATTATTTTTCCCAAACCTAATCTCTGTTTTTCTCCATGGATGTTAGTAATTTTTGCAATCATAATTTTTCCATATTGATTTTTTTATTCTTTTCACAATTTAATATTTATTTTAAGTGCAATATGATTAAAAAAAAAGACATTTCTCTTAATTGAATTTCATAGATTAGATTTCAGCCCAAAATATCTTAAGTTGTTAATTCTAAACATGAGGGAATTATATTTATTGCCCTTACTATTGTTTTAAGTGGAAATTGCCACCCCCTAAGTTTGTAATATTACCAAAAAACACCCCTTTTAATTTGACAATCCCTAAAAACCCCTTCCTTTTAAACACAATATTTTACAAACCTCCAAAGCATGTAATGGTGGTGAACGGAGTGATTTTTCAAATTTTATGGACAAAAATTATGCTTGCATGGGAAGTCGTGGCATTGCAATCATTTTGGCGGTTTGAGAGGAAGTGGTGGATTTTTTTCTTGGGTAATCCCAAGAGAGCGGCTTTCATCGGAGCCAGTATACTTGTTTTTTTCTCGACTTGCCTCTTGCCTTTTTCCCTTTACAGGGTTGTCTCTATCGGCACATCCTCCTGTAATTTTTAGTTTTTCCCTTTCCACCGGTGTCTCGAAGGAGAAGTCCTGCGCAAGTATTCGGTATTTCATCAGTTTGCAATATAATGTATTGAAGAAGTTGTGATTATGGTTTTATGTTAACTATTCTGGTACAAAGAAAGATTTTTCGGTTTTGTTTTGTGGTTCTGTTTTTATTGGAAGATATTGAAGTCTGTATGGGGATTTCTCGGCTGGGGTTTTGTTAGTCTGCAAGAAAATTTCTCGGTTAGGGTTTTGTTTTGTTTTACAATTTTATTTGTGTACAAGATCAAAATAGTTTTTCGATTTTTATGATTTGTGTAATATTTATAATGTACGTTTTCCCTGTCATTTGATATGGTTGCAGTTTTACAAATGATCTTTCCGTTTAAAAATGAGTTTTAGTTTAAAAACGAATGTCTCCGTTTATATATTGTGATTACCGTTTAAGAAAATAGATCACTATTTATAATATTATATATATGTTTAATAATTTAGGCTTTTGTTTAAAATATTATATTTCAGCTTAAAACTTTTTGAATACTGATAAATATGTTGTTATTGTCGCAGGCTTGTGATTATGGCGGTTAACCTAGTAAATGGGCGATGCTACTTAACACCGGTAGTGGAGACCTTGGCTGAATTGAAAGTTCACATGACCCCTTGATACTGGGAAATCATCTGAAGGACACCGATTGCAGCATTTACTAAGCTAGAAGCTGTATTCCAAGAGAGGGCCCTTCTTGATTCTCTATTGCAAAGGTACGATGGCCGTACCAATAAATTCAGGATCGGGGAAAGCCTGCTGAGTTTCAGGCCTGAAGATGTGGCCCTCATTTTTTGTTTGCGTTGCGATGGAGACGTAGTCATGTTTCAGAAGAAGAAAACACATTCAGCTTTCGAAGAGAGGTATTTATTAAAAAACCTACCAGAGACACAGAGACTCCATCAAGAGAACTCTTGAGCAACTTGCTCAACAGAAGGGAGAAGAAGAAAATTTTGTCGAAACTCGATGGTGTACCTCGTGGGTACAATCCTCTTCCCAAATAGCTCATGCTCGATTTCAAAACTCGGATTGTTGATTGTGTCGATGTATCTACACTGGTATGGGGTGATGCGCATGGGCGCAGGCGACACACATGTGGCTTATGGAGGATATTCCTGGCAGACGCTCGAGTGCAAGCTAGATGGGCTGTGAAAAAGACCAACATTGGGTATATTAAGGGTTGCTCAGTCGCGCTTAACATCTGGTTTTACAAGCTGACCAGAACCGGAAAGAAAGTCCGTTTCAGCATGACCCCAAGGATGTTATGCTACGGTGAAAGTACTCACCGGAAGCAAGGGACGATACAAACCAGTTTGTTATCTCTCAAAAGAAAAGATGTAATAAATCATGAATGATGTGTTTAACAGTAGTCGTTAATGTTTAAATATAGTATTTAGCATTGAACGGTGTTTATTTTCCATTTACAAGTATTCTTTAAAAGTTTAAACATCTGCATTTTAAGTACATGTGATACCGTTTAAATATATAAGTTAAATGTTTAAATATAGTGGAAATTGCAAAAACCCTCTAAGTTTGTAAAATTGCCAAAAACACCACGTTAGTTTTACAATCCCTAAAAACCCCTCCTTTTAAACACTATGTTTTTCAAAACCCCAAAGCATGTAACGGATGTGAGCGGAGTGAGTTTCAAATTTTATGGACGAAAAATGCCCTGCATGGGAGTCGTGAGTCGCAGCCATCTCGGGCGGGTTTGAGAGGAAGTGGGGTGGGTTTAGTAGGGTAACCCCAATGCAGCCAATTTATTGAGTTGCATTTACTTGCTTTTTCTCAACTCGCGTCTTCGACTTTTCCATTTCAAGTCGTCTCGAAGTTGTCTCTCACGACGAAGCCTCAGCAGTTGGCATTTCATCAGCTTTTCCCTTTCCACGGTATCTCGAAGGAGAGTCCCCAGCATGACTAGTTGGCATTTTCATCGAGTTCTGCAATCTAAGGTATTGAGTATGGTTTTATGTTAACTGCTTACTACAAAGAAAGATTTTTCGGTTTTTGTTTTGTGCTCCTGCTTTTTGTTAGAAGATATTGAAGTCTGCTAGGGGGATTTCTCGTTTGTAGTTTTGTTAGTCTGCAGGGGAGATTTCTCGGCTAGGGTTTTGTTTTTGTTTTGCATTTTCGATATGTATACACTATCGAAATAGTTTTTTTCGATTGTTATGATTTGTGTAATATTTATAATGTACATTTCCCCTTTCGCTTTTGATATGGTTGCGGTTTACAAATGAGGTTGACGTTTAAGAAATGAGATGTTATAGTTTAAAATTTGTTGTCTCTGTTTAAGTATTCCCGTCTCTGTTTAATTAAATGGGTCTCTGTTTAACATTTGATATCTCTGTTTAATAACTGAGAGGTTACCGGTTAAAACCTTATATTTCCACTTAAACTTTTGTCAATACTCCATATTGAATGTGTTGTTATTGTCGCAGGCTTGTGATTATGGCGATCAACCCTAGTTAATGGGCGATGCTATTTGACACGGTTGTGGAGACCTTAGCTGAGATTGAAAGATAACATGACCCCTCGACTAATCGGGAGATTATTCGAAGGACACCGTTTGCGCGTTCATTTCGAGTCGAAGCTATATACCAAGAGAGGGCCCTTCTTGATTCTCTTTTGCAAAGATGCGATGGTCGCAGCAATAAATTCGAGGATCGGGAAAGCTCTTTGAGTTTCGAGACCTCAAGATGTGGCCCTCGTTCTTGATGCTGCGTATGCGATGAGTGAGCCGATCGTCTTTCGAAGAAGAAGAAAACCGGTCGACGTTAGAAGAGCGGTATATATCAAAAACATCACGAGAGACCGCAGAGACTCCATCAAGAGCATTACGGTGCAACTTGTTCGACGAGAGGGAGAAGAAAAATAATTTTGTCAAACTCCTGATTGTGTACCTCATGGGTACAGTCCTCTTCCCAAATACATCATGCTCGGTTCCGAACTGGATCATTGATTACGTCGATGATCTACCGGCCCATGGGGGCGATCACGCGTAGGCGCGGGCGGCCTTTACAAGTGGCTTATGGAGGATATTCCCCAGCGGCCGCCCGAGTGCAAGATAGATTCGCGGGAAGAAGACCAACACGAGGGTACATTAAAGGGTTGCTCGATCGCTACTAACGTCTAGTTTTCTACGGTGACGGAGCGGGGAAGAAAGTCCGCTTTGGCAAGGTCCCAAGGATGTTGTGCTACGGTGAAAGTACTTACCGGAAGCAAGCGACGGTAGAAACCAGCTTTGCATCGCTCAATGGGAAAGAGGTAATAAATCATGGACAATGTTTAACATAAGTCTTTAATGTTTAAACATATTATTTAGTCGTTTAACTTTAGTATTTACTGTTTAAAACTTATTCATACTGGTTTAAATATTTTGTTCTCCGTTTAAATATATTCTATAACGTTTAAATATATAACCAATCTTTTAAATATAGTTTTTACAGTTTAAAAATGAATGATTTCACTTTGACATTGTTTGGTTTTACATATGTTAGTTTCACGAGATGGTTCCGTGAATCTTTGAAGAAAAATATTTATTGGGGTCAACCGGCGGATGGATGCTATTGCTCCCGGAACCACTTGCTCCGAGGCGAGGATGAGAGGCGGACCTACATCGTGCTGGCTCGGCGTGAGTTCTCCTACTTCCGAGCCCACCACGCGACGCAATCCTCGGCCAGGAGAAGCCCTCTCCCACTGGCAGATTACGATAACCCCTCTACCACGACAGCGAGCAGTCCCCAGATTGTGGCTGCCCCAGGCCATGGCAGCTCAATCGGCGACATTAGGCGAAGATGTCACCGCAACTCTTATGCAAAGGCGTGCGGATATTGATGGCCAGAAGTTTTTCTCGGCTATCGCTCGTGTTGAGGCACTGGAGGGACGTTCACAACCGACTACGCCATCCCTCCAAAGAACTGAAGCACCCGGGACAAACGAGGCGTCGGAATTTGACGACGACGACATCATCGGGAAGGTCATTCCAAGACGGCCATATTCGAAGAGACTTGCTAAAAAGAAGAGAATAATACTGCCTCTGTCTCCACCGCCGGTGACGATGAAACAATAGCAACACCATCGGTGGCGATCTCATATCGGTAGGGCATGCCGCCGTTGATGACATGGCCATGACGTGGAGGACATCGTCAATGATGTCGCCGTTCAGCGGTTGAGAAGGTCGTCAACTCTCTTCTAATGAATCGATGGACCGGTGGAACCGGTTCGAGAGATACGGCATCAAAAGATGGACCCAATCCTTGCGGATCAAGAACAAGCTAAGGAGTGTGTCTCCCAATGATGATGTCAGTCGTGGCCGCACGTTGAGAGAAGATCGTTGAATCCCTGTTGCAGTGGCCGTGGCGACAATGATCGCAATGAAGCAGGACACAATCCCACCACAAATACAACCATGTAAGGATGCATCTGCGGTTGATGTTGTCGCCATCGTCCCCGCATCGAAGCCAGGCACAATCCCACAACAAGAACAACCATGTAAGGATGTGTCTACGAGTTGATCTGCATCGCCATCGCCCTCGCATCGAAGGAAGATCTCTTGGCGGTGCTGAACACCGTGAAGATGCAGCAGCGAGTGCCTCATGAAGACTCCCAACCGAGCAGCGAGAGATGATCAAGGCCAATCAACAATGGGACCGAGACGGCTCAAAAGCTTTTTATTCCCATGGGTTGGCCTGTCTCGTCTTAACAAATATAAGCGTGAGTTGATGAGGATCTTCCTCAAATTGCTCTATGGACTGAGTAAGTCTTAAGTTTTTATGATAGTGTTTTAAAGTTTTTATTATAGTGTTTTAACGATTTTTCTAATGGTGTTTAATGTCTTTTATGTTATCATTTAATTTGTCTACTTAACGTTTAATTATATATAATATCATTTAACGATTGATAATATCATTCAAACATTTACAATATGGTCTTATTATATCCATATCGTTTTAACCTCAGACCTTGATCGTGTGGAAGAATGACTGTCATGACTCACACGAGGACAAATTGTACCTACTTACTGCTTGAGGGAAGGAGATGGTCCGCAAATGATGTGATGGGCGCTTTCGTATGCATTATACAAAAAGTCGCGAGAGAGCCATATCCTTCACGAAGCGCGCCTCCATCACCGAGACCGCTTGCGCTTTTGTATGTCAAAGCGAGACGATGCACATGAAACAATTATGGCTATGGTCGGGGATCTTGTCGCATATCTGTATGAAGTTCAAATTATCATCCTCCCGATAATCATGAATGGACACTTCCATGTCATCGTCCTCAACAATGATAAACAAGAATACGAGGCATTATTCTTCATGTCAGGGAGTACGATAAAGGCGCGTTGGACATGGTAAGATCTTTAATTATGTCCGATTAATAGTGTTTGGTATTTAATCGGTATTCTAATCTCAACTTGCATATCTCGGCACGGAATCTATTCGAGCAATTGTGTCGATATGGAGTTCGGTGAGTCGGCGACAAAGTACCCACTGCGTGCGACGACGGACACCCGCGCAGGAAACAAGGAAGCGTCGATTGCGCGAGTCTCGTCATCGCGGTTTATCGAGCAATTACTTTGGGGTGAGAAGTTACGGCTCACATGAGCATGGACGTTCCTTACCTCGGATTAAGATATGTTACCCGGCATACTTAAGGAGGGAGGGCGCTGGCGTCCCATGACAAAGGGGGTCGTCATAGCGGGTTAAGATTTGTGACCGAAGAACATGTCTTGTATATCTCAATGTCAATTTTGTTTTCGAATATAAAGCATCGGACATTTCAATTCATTGTTTTCGTTTCGGAATAACATGACTTGTATATCTCAATGTAAATTTTGTTTGTTTTCAATTGTAAGGCAGGTTAAATTTCATTTAGTTTCATTTCATTGTTTAATTTATGTTGTAATTGTGTACATTTCCGTTTAATTGTTTAAATATACCATATATTGTTTAAACATCAGTTGAAATATTTCAAATTACAGTGTATCCGTTTAAAATAATAATGTCTCTGTTTAAATACATTCAATTCATTGTAAAGAGTAAGAGTTTAAATATGGAAAGTTGCCCATCAATACACAATATTTTCCACTATCATCGTCGACTTATTTATAATGCCTAGTCGTGACGGTTTCATTGCAAGAATACGTCGGTGTGGCAGGGATCCATGGCGGTACGTGCAATGTAACTTTCGTGGACATCAAACGCTGCGACTCGATCCTCTTTCGTCTAAGCCGCCCTAAAGTTGTCTTCGGTCGCGGGCGGTCATAAGCAAAAGCTCACGATTTCCGTCCGAAGGCTCCATCATCGTCCGGTATGAGGGAATATAGCTTCCTTGTACGCTAGTTTGTAATTGTCGACGGTGAAGTACCCGCTAATAAATCGATGTACGTTGGTGTATGTCTGCATTATTGCAGCGCAAGCGTGTTTGCAAGGGATACCATAAACTTGCCACCTTCGACATGAACAAGTTACGATGGCGAGATCTACGGAGTTCTCTGACGCGGTCGATCGCTCGTAACGATCATCGACTACAACGACCAACACGAAGATTTTAGCTGTCCCTCAACAATGATCTCTACCATCGAATGTATGTCTGGGCATAAGTAGGTCTCCCATTTGTTCGCTTGCTCACGCCGGTTACATAACATGCGCATCAAGTTGAACCTGGCAAATATGGTTAAACAAAGACAGTGATGGTTAAATAATTCGTAAACATGTTTAAACATTATTGTAAATATTTTAAGCGAAAGGATTAATATTTAAAAAGTCGGGACAAATGTAATTAAACAAAGATTGAGAAAGTTTAAACAATCACCTCTGAACAGATAATTTGACCAATGTGCCATATCTGATTTATTAATCAACGTAGTGATGAGCTTCGAGTGATGTGGCACTGCGGTTTATTCACGGCATCATGAAATCTTTAGCCATGGATGCCCACGCAACGCGGAAGCATATAGAACCAAAGACTCCTCCCTCAATGCCTTCCCAAGTCCGACATCGCTTTCATAAAATTGGCATCCAAATGTCAAGGCGAGTATGCATGTGGCGAAGAAGGGAAGACTCTGCAATTGCGCTCACAAGGCCCTTGGACACGTCCGACACGAAAGTAATTATCTCATGATAATCTCCATCCTCGTATCAAAGCATCGCTAACTTAGATATGAACCAAGTCCAATTAGCATTGGTCTCGTTGTCGACTATACCGGTAGACGTGGAAAAACTATTGTTTCCATCTTTCCTCGTGGCACCCGATGAGTGTACCCCGATACTTTTCCAAGGAGGTGGGTACCATCGAGAAAGCGAAAGTGCCCGCAAGCCCTCTTGAATCCCACAATACACGCTAAAAGAAAAAGAATGCACGCTTTAAAACGACCACCGTCTCTTTCCACGATCGCAACGCTGTCCGGATTTGTCTCGACCACCTTATCCACATACCAAAAGCAAACAATCATAGTCGGAGATGTCAACTGCCGCCGAGGACCACCCGGGCATGCTCTTTTTCCCAACCAAGCTCGCTTGTATGGTATGTGGACACCATGTTCCCGCAACATGTCCTTCCGAATGTCGACGGCCTTGACGAGGGGACGGTCCCTTGAGCTTCCGAATCACTCGTGCTTAACCCATTTTTTGGACGCTTTTCGGATGCGACGCGAACCTACGCCACCACCGCAAGTGTGTGACGGGTTGATTGTCTTGATTCTAGAAGGCCTATTTTTGTTATACTCTTTTGATGCATGAAGGCGCCTAATGACAACCATCTCAAGCAAGCATTCCACAAATCACTCGATGTTTTTCGCTCTTTATGAATTTGAAGTCAAAATTCCTTTTGATTGCATGATTTCAAAGTACATCCCTCGAAATGTTCGACACTCACAAAACGTTGTCCAATATCCAACGACAAAGACTTCGTAATGATCCGACGAGGAAGGAAGACATCCCACACCGCCGTGGTCACTACGGGATGAATCGAGCACTCGCAGAATCAATTCCCCGCCAACACTTCTAGTCAAATGAAAAGATCAATATGATAAGCGGAGAATATAATGTTTAAGTGATAATGACAATATTTAAACGTCAAATTAAAAACTTAAGCAGTTAACTAATAACGTAAACGACTAGGTACAAGATGTTAACTAGTAATCGGACATATTTAAACACTAATGACCTGATAACCGGAACAATTAAAAGAGAAGGAACTTACAACCCAGTAAAAACTCGCTTTTCATTAGGATTCAAGCAATGGCACATTTTCTGCCCTCTCGACGACAAGATCAACTACGCGACATTTGAAGATGGAGTGCACGCTGACACATCCTACCGGAAGTCAACATCGCTTTTCTATTGAGCAAACCGCTTTATATCCATCCGTGTGATGAACTTAACTCGACAAGAGAAACTTCGAGACCCCATCGCTCACATATCTCAGCCTAACACCAACTCCCAAGAAGTCTCGAGCCGTGAACATTAGCACTCTTCCCTCCCCGTTAATCTAGCAATACCACAAAAACTCTCCATAATATATCGACCGAAAACCAAAATCGATATAAAACAAAAAATGAAGAACAAAAATAAGTCAAGAAGAAGAAGAAGAAGATGTAAACAACAAACAAAGCAATGATAGGCAAACCAAAAAGCAGTATATATATATATATATATCATCGATGAAGACCAAAAAGTGCATAGAAATTAGACTAGACGTGATGTGATCGGGCGAGATTTTTCCTCCATCGTAGCGGCAAAAAGGAAAAATATACGCCACTCGCCGCGATGAAGACGATTGTCATCGCCGACATGAGTATCTCGCTTAAACGCTAAGCTTTTTTATGTTTAAACAGATACATATAGTGTTTAATATAACGATTACCGCTTTAAATAAAAGTCCATATCATGTAAATAATACGTAAAAATGTTTAAAATATAGCGACTTAACCGCTTAAAAATATATGTTATTGTTTAAATCGAATGCTTTCACCGACATCGCTATGAAGATGGGTACCTCTCGGGTCACCGCTTTAAAACATCTTTACGTATTTTCTTAAATATCGTCTGTCATTGTTTAAAGAGTAACTCGAGTATTGTTTAACTTTTTCTATCTAGCTTTACAACGACGCTCTTTTTTGTTTCCCACATTGTTTTTACTAGGTCTCCTCGCTTAAATTTCGTAGTTCACATTCAAATAAAAACATTCGCACAACATTTACAAAACATTTACAACATTTACAACATTTACAACATTTACAACGCCCTCCTGACTTTTGACACTCACGACTGACCAGATAACGTAAAACAAGTGTCCGTGACATTCGAACGCTCACAGGGCCGTCGATAACATGCGATCAACTTGAACCCGCACAACGC
The DNA here is from genome assembly GCF_009730915.1 of Dioscorea cayenensis subsp. rotundata. Classification (NCBI taxonomy): domain Eukaryota; kingdom Viridiplantae; phylum Streptophyta; class Magnoliopsida; order Dioscoreales; family Dioscoreaceae; genus Dioscorea; species Dioscorea cayenensis. The sequence continues at coordinate 17,138 of NW_024086622.1, forward strand.
ACAACATTAAAAAGGTTAAACAAACACATTCATGAAAACAACTATTAATTAATGTGTCATGGTCGGACTTAAGCGAAGATACTGATAGTTAAACACGTAACGTAATAGCTGTAGACACCGACGTAATGTTCTTAAACCAGTAACAAAAAGTCTCTAGTGATAAATATCAACCCTCAGCCTTTAAAGGATGCTTCCCGACCTCCTCCTCTAGAATCTCCGCAATCACGCAATACGTGAAAAACTTTCTTTTCTTACCCAAGTCGAAAAGCTCGCTTAATTACTCGCCTGTCATCCATCACCGGAGAATCCTCCTGATTCGTGCAATTATGCGAGCATTTCGCCTCGAGGTGAAAAGATAGTTTAACTTGTCAGTGATTACTACCGATCGATTCTCAAGATAAGGAAATGAGGTTCACTAAACATCCTTTCGTGACAGAGTGGTGTCCCATGGAAGAGGAGGAAGAGGAGGAGGACGAGGAGGATGACGAGGACTGATTTATGAGTGGTTGTCCACGGAAGGGTTCTTCCCGGTTATTTATGGCGTGCAGTCCACAGCAGTTGCAGACTCTTCATATCCGAGAAAAAAATTAAACGCACGAAGAGATCGACATCGATCGATTACAACGAACGCGTGTTCTGGATATTTATGTTATCAGGTCCCGTCATAAGAATTAATGTCGCACTAATTCTTACGCACGGGATACCATAACCTCGCCACCGCCACGCGCCACCGCCAACAATTCAGTATCAAACGAAAAAGATCACCGCTTTACGCAGTAGACTTTGAGAATTTAAACATTACATACGAAAAAGTTATACATGTAAAGATAATGTTAAACGGAGACTGACAAGTATTAAACTGGATATGACAATTATTAAAACATATTAGTAATATATTTAAATGGATAATAGCAAATAGTTAAACATTATTTAAAAATATACAAATAGATAACTATAACCGAGAAGAACTTTACAACGAAAACGAACTTGCTTTTCAAACGGAGACGATAATGACACATGCTCGCTCGACAATAAAATCAACTACACTCATTTGAAGACGAAGCGCACTTGACCAATCCGATGGAAATCAACTTCATTTTCTCGCTGGAGAAACCGATTTATATATTTCGTGCATGATAAACTTCACCCGCATCTACCACAAATGAGCCGCCATAATAAACACATGCCGAATGGTCAAACTGACAAGAATGAAGAGATTCTCACCAGACACTAAAACCTCAGTAATCAAGTCGAACAACTCAACCGAGGAGAAACGAGGAGAACAACAAGATGTAATGCAACCCTAGGCATTGCTCTATCGAAACCAAGCTAAAAGTCTTTGAAAAGGTCAATACGATGCGATTTCTGCTTTTGCTTTTTCCCACCATTTTTCAAGGCCAAAACTGGGATTTTCACAACACTGGGACCCATTTGAAGTCGAATCTGAGAGGGTAAAAAGTGGAAGTTAAACACTAACTGAAGGGTCATCTCGGGTGTAAAAAGTAGGATGGGGTTTTTGGGAAGTTTGGAAAATTATTAGGTGAAACAATGTAATTTTCCCTTAAAAATTACTTCTCGAATATAGTATTTTCAATTATTTGTGTTATCATTAAAATATAAATACAAATATATTTGCTTTATTCAATTTTGATTAAATAATAGTATATCTGTTGATTCGGTTTGATTTTTTATAAATCAAAACAAAAATAAATGTGCATCATTTATTTTATGGATGTTTGGTTATATGTAAATTGCTGTGATATAAGTAAAATTACATTTATATGATAACTATACTTTTAAACTTACATCAAACCAAATAAAAAAAATACAAATAAAACATTTCTAATTATAACAAACCAAACAGCAATAATGTAAATATTTTAACTTGCACTGTAATTTCAATTATATATAATTTCATTTATGGACAACCAAATAGCCCGACCGTCATATTCAAATTCTACGCACCACAGCTAGCTCAATTGAAACAAAAACATAGCATACCTTTTCTTTGTATAAGCATAGGAAGATATCTCATTAAAGTCTTTATAATCTCAAGCCATTTTTTTCCTTTGGCAGTTAAACATGCTAATCTACTGATAGATGGCTGCAAATGTTCTCAAACAGTTGACATAGAAATCTCATGTGTTCATGATATCATACAATGAAAAGACGATCGCAGGAATTCCTGAGCTAAGTATAAACATAAGCTCTAGTCGCACCATTGCACCAGTTGACTTCTCATATCATCATTGAAAGGAAAGAGGCAGAAGAGAGGAGAGCATCTTTTTCGAGTCCACATAATTCTTCATATTGTATAAGATTTTTCAGGAGAACAAATGGCTGAATCGACTCTAGGTCCTCACTCCCTCGGTCGCAGAAGCCAAAGAGAGCTCAATGCACGGAGCCGCGAAAAGTAATCACTGATGGCTAGGAGTGCCCGAGCTGATTGACGGACTGTAAGTATTCGGCGCATTTGCTGCAGGGTTTGCTGCTCAAGATTATCAGCCTGAAAGGGAAAAAGAAATTAAACAAAAATCAGCAGATTATTTAGAAGATGTAAGATTGACAATGTTTGTATTTTCAATTAGAACATAGTTCTTGATTGAAATTCAGGAACTTTACAGACAGAATCCTTAGAAATGCAATTTATTGTCAAAAGTGTGCATTACCCGTCAAGAAAGTTCTCGAGGGTGCCCAGCTTTCCCATGGCCATTGCCATCTGACCCATATAGTTTGCAACATTCCCTGATGACCTGAGGGGCCCAGAGAGCCGGAAGCCAATGTTTCAGCCAAGGACTGTTGAAGCGCATCCATACCTTGTGAAAGAGCCGCCTTCGGCCCTGTTGGGAGGATTGCTGTAGGTTGCATATCCCCACCAACTGTTGTTCAGTAAGTGGCTCGAGTTGACTTACAAGAAGCTGCATTTTAAAGTTCAGTGAAAGAAACGAATAGAAGTAAACTATGCAAGTATTTCCTCATGAATATTAAATTGAAGTACAATGCTACATTCATCATGAATATTGAATTGAACTAGCATGTTATTGTCTTCGTGAAATCCCATGATTTGAAGGACAATTCACACAAGAGTAACTAATAGTTATCATATAGGTTATGTCAGTAAACTTGGATATGATGAATGTATAAAAGCTAGGGTCACTCATGTTAACAACTTAAGTTCTTTTATTAAATTGGGAACAAAGAATAGGTGCTCGCTGCGGTGCCTGTATAATATGATGTCAGAGCTTGGTTAATTGGTTTGTTAGTAGCATGGCTAGCTACAATTTTTGTACCCTCAAAAATGCAATCTTACATATGGCTAACGATTTGAAGCATCATCAAGAAGGAATGCAGATGACATTCATAGCTAATGACTTATCATTTTTCAAGAGTTTTATGAGGCAAATGTCAAGAAAACAGTACCCAAAAACTTTTTGTAAATAAGACAAAGAAAAATTTGAGAAGAGAAGAATTTGTACCTTGAGAAGTTCAGATGACCCGAAAAGCCCCAAGCCACATAAAACACCTTTTTCTGCAGGAGTCTTCCACATACCAGATAACATGTAAAAAGACATCCGCCTTAGCAGCAGCACCTTTAAGCTTAAAAATTTCACCGAGTGTGCCATAACACCATCAACTGTAACCTCAAGATCAACGCCACTTGCATAGAGTTAACCGCATTCCTCGATCACCAATTTGCCGGGCTGTGCCTCTTTCTAGCCACCTCTATGCATTTCCACGTCAAATGTCAAAAGCCCCTATAGAAACAAGGACTCATGTAAAATAGGTAAGCTATTGATAATAAATATATATAGGTCAACAAAAATGTAAAAAGTTATCAATCCAAGGTAGAATTCGGCACCAAGCTAATTTTGAGTCAACCACAATGGCTTTTCTAATGGAAATGATGTACCAATGGAAATGATGTACTAGGGTTAACACCGATAGAAGTAGTGATTGCAATCATAATACAATTCCAGGCATCAAAAACATCGCCAACATCCCTAAAAAGCACTACATCTAAATTTTTGCATTCTATAAAGGTAACTTCTCACTAGATCCAAGAATCAAAAATGTCCTCCCTATTTAGTCTCGATAATAATTGCCTCATGGGCACATATCTATTAATCATTAAAGCAAGGTGACAGTGGATCTTTTGGCCTTGCACTATACCTCTATATTCACTTTGCTCCTTTGAACCTAAAAAGAGGCTAATTAGGAAGAATGCAGTGAATATACATAAACAATGAAAAAATGCAGAAAAAGGCTTTTGATCTTTCAAACAAAACGATGATTTTTTGTTTCAAAGAACAAAATGAATTTTGGGTATAGTTCAAGGACCAAAAAGTGGACTCCATACCTAAAAACAACGATCGAATGTAAGACCAATTATATCTGAATAGTGAATACTAGTACCATAAAAGAAATGCATGAATCAGGCTTATTTCAAGTGGAAAACATCCAAATCAACATGATTGTAGAATTAATCGAAAATTACATTCGTTGAAAAATATAGTACTACATCGGGTACATGATGAAGGTGAACGGCTTTATATATAGAAGATAGAGGGTTGTCACTAAATCTTTGAGACTTGTAGCGTAGACTCCCTAAACCAATATAGGCTCACATGTAGCTCCACTCAGCACCAAAAATATAAAATCTAATACTGGCATCGTAGAAATATATGGAGCCACCGAGTGCACAAGTCCATGTGTGTATGACCTCCATGGTGAAGCACTCCGAGCACACAAGTAGGTACAAATCCACGAAAATGCACCGTGCAGAGTCTCGGCAAGTCTCGACCGAGTTGAACTCGAGGAGGTGTTGAAAAATATAGTGGCCACCTCACTGGCGATGAGATCAGAATGTGCTTTATATACAGATAGTGGTCGAAATCATTGTTTTCGACACTTTGTTGCAAAGCACCCCAAGCCCAATATATAAACCCATATAGTGCCCACTACGCTAGTGTCAAAAAATATAAAATCTAACAACATTAAATTATTATCGAAATAACCATATGTAAAAAGAGTATGGACTACCATTTCCATTCATTGAAATGGGCCTGATCCCTGAATTTGAAATGAAAATACCCTGAAAGAAATTATATGTAGAGATCATTCAAAAATTAACATAGGGATCTTTTGATATTAAAAACCAATGATAAAATAGAAAAGTAGATAACTAAGAAACAAAATCTAGGGTGAACTGCTGGCGACAGCTCGGTGAAGCTCCTGTCTAGTTGGAGTAAGCTTTAGTCTGCTGCTCTCCAGTTGTTGAACATATGCTCAGCAAAAAGTATTACTAATATAAGTTGAATACTCAGAATGTAATCGAAAACAAAGAAAAATGAAATGTCACTAAAGCATGAGGAAAAACTAGTTCATTATTGCTCTCAGAATTTAATGACACTGTCAAAAATGCAAGTGGTCATCAAACAGGATTATTGATTAGAAATGAATAGAAAATGAAGGAAAAGCTCTAGTCTAAAGTGGAAAAAGTTAAAATTTATTTTGTGGATAAATTAATTTTTTAAGGTCAACTTAGTGGTGCATTATTTACTGAAAAATGGAGATGTTTTTAAAAAGTTCAAAGGAAAAAGTTAATTGATACACTTCCCTAAAGGGAATAATCAGCACATAGGCATAGCTTTTCGAGAACATGGGCCAAGGAAGTTTTAGAGCATATTTATGGTTTGAAACCAATCATTGTTCATTTTGGCTTCTCCAAGAAAACGCATCATCTTCAACTTGGAACCTAAACTAAGCATATTAATTCAGATAGCCCCTCTGGCTGATGTTAACTCACAACAATGTCAGCATGGATATCAAACGACTGCCCCTAGATAGTAAAGTTTTGACTACATTAGTTGTCACATCACCTTCAGCGTGCAACTAAAGGAAAAACAAATTTATCTAATTCAAGGGCCAAAATGAAATACATGCTTTTCACCCTGAGGAGCCAAAACAATCCATTGCCACTAGTGTTTTTAACCCTATATTTATTTACTTCCCTTAAACTATTAAAGTCTTGTTAGTATATATACATATATTCAAAGAAGTCCTAATATATATTCATGCTAGCACTTCATAAGAACTCAAAATGTGGCAGTCAACTGATCATGTTTGTAAAAATGTCCAGGGTGTGCAACATGGTCAAAAAGTTTGCTCCAAACAATAATGAGAATTGACAGTAAGCTTTTACCAAAGAAGATGACGTAAAATTGCTAAAAGATTGTACATGCCCATAGAAGTTAAAGGCAAATTACACCAGTTCAAATTAATATTTTAGTTAATATTATATCTACAAAGAACCGCAAAACAACAACAATAACAATAGTAAATAAACAAACTATAATCATTTAAAAATGAAGCCGATATTCCTAGATGCAAAAAAAGAGTTGCACAGCTAATTTTAGTTTATGAGGTTCACCAACTCCGTCAAATATTTAAGCATTTTAAAAAGTCAGAACACGCTGCACCAACTATTACACTTCCTCTGGTCTACACTTTCATTCACAGTAACATAGAAGAGAAACAACCAAACATCCAAGGGAATCATTTAGAAAAATTTAAAAATTATCGCGCATTACCTTTTTTCCTCAATCGGGCTTTTTTTCTAGCAGCTCTCACGGTTTTGAGCTAAACGACGTAAGTGCTCTACAAAAATTACAATATTCTCCTCAAAATAATAATAAAAATTCAACATATATTTGCAACTAATAACTGATGTAGATTATCGACCTTTTGGTCAGTCTTGTCTTTTGATCTACCACTAGAATCAGAAGCTCCCTACAGCAGCATGTTGTCCTTTGTTCATTCTGCACAAAGATAAATAACATGTAAGAAAATAAAAAATTATAATCACAGTAACATGCATTAACAAATTTAAAGTGCTCAATGTGCACCCATAGAAAAGCAAAATGATACTTGAAAACTTAAGAGAAAAAACCATAAGAACTTTGCAACCAAATCGACTCCTTTTGCTTGAGCACTATGGTGATAACAACATAGGTACCCAGCAATCACAAAAAGAGCACTCAAAAATGAAATAAATGAACAAAGGCTGATCTATAGTGCTTGCTTACAGAAATTAAACTGGTGATCAAGGCAAAAATCTGAATTTAGAAATTCCAAAAACCCTAAATTGTCTCCTCCATCCAAAACATCCAAGTCAAAATGATACCCACATAAATTTGATGTCCAACATTATTGTTCACATTTTCTTCAAATTGTATCATTTAGAACTATAAATAAGATCCTTTCCACTAATAAAATTATATCTTCCACCAATTATATTAAATTGCAACAAAAATAGAAATGCAAAAATAATAAATAACATAAAAAAGCAATTCAGGGAAATTAAAAACAAATCCCCTTTTTAAACATCAATAAAATACTTCATCACATAATGTACGGACTGCCATCTAGAATGTATTGAAAAAGGTGACAGCCATCTAAAATACCTAACCAGACAATAATAACTATAAATGCAAGTTTCAGATAATTGATCCAATATGACTTGAGAGATAAACAGGAAATACCATTTATGCTCTGGAACCTATCAAAATTAATCTCAGATTGACCAAAGTTTGAATTGAAAGGGGTGCATCACTAACAAAATTTACAATTATTATTACTTCATGAATCTCAAGCTTTTTGGTTAAAGTAATTGAGAGGGGCACCATGAACCAGCTGGTCCTCTAGTAATATTTATAACAAAACTTCTTTTGGTCAGCCCAAGAAGAATGCATGACATTTGTGAATTATATACCCTTTTACTGCAGATACTATACATTAAGATGCAGTGTTCTTGATTATTGCAAAATTCTAACCAAACATTAAAAAAGTTAAGCCATTCAAACTGTCACCAAACATTTCTATATGAAAATAAGCAATTTCTAGTCTTCTTTGATCTCTTTATCTCTAATCTCCCACTCCCCAATTCAATTTAAACTAACTGCAGTGGCTCCACTAATGGCGTAGAGATTAGATATTTATATTATTAGGAACAAGGATAAGAAGATTTTACTCCCTTGGTTCTTCTCATCAGTATCAACGCTAGTCAAGTATCAGTCCTAGGACTAGAATCAGCCATTGTGGAATCTCCCCAGTTTTCTAAAATGACCACTCAACAAAGAAACTAAATTCGCCTTTTGATCCTTCTTCTCAGGCAAAGTGAAAGATCCAACTCTAGCTGATGCAGTAATTTCAGGCAAAGTGAAAGTCTGGCATTGATGAAAGATCAATTAGAGCAAGATTTTGCTAGAGCAACAGATGGGTGTTTTCATGTATTATAACGAAACATATGAAAAGATAAGGAAATTCCTACATACCTTATTAAAACCAGTAAATTGAAGAGAATCAGAATTAATGGCCAGGCTAGTTGATTTTTGGATCAAGAAGAGGACCCTGTGCAGAAGAGATGTAGTATATATTTATGCATGCAAGCACAAAATTGTGAAGAGAACATTGCGTAGAGAGGTACACAAAGCAGCTCAGTTAAAATAATTTCATCTGTTAGTCCAATTTCATCCATAAGTACAAAGCAGCACCTTAGCTCAAATGGTCAAGAAATGAACTGGCACTTGAGCGAGTTTCTGTTTCATGCTCAGTACCAATTTTCGCTTAAAGAAGCGATGTTGTAGAAGTAAGATGTTTTGAAATGAATATTACCGATTTTTAACATAGACCACAGTCAGAAAATGCCATGGAGAACAGATTGAAGTAGGAGCAAAATCAACATCAGAAATTGGTTCAACAACTCAATACAGATTCCTATTTTTGATTGAGAGTAACTGTGATAAAAAGGCTATCACCATGTTGTGAGAATAGGAATTGAGTAAATAAGAAACTTTTCTCATCAATATAGTAGGAGAAAGCTCCTGGGGTACATGTTTCAACAGCTCATATAAATGTTACACAAATCTGATAATCTATGTGTGTGCCCAGTATTATGTAGATGCTTGCAATGATGTAATCTCAAATTTTGGCACAAATCAATGAGGCAATACTTATTTAAAAGTAATTAGAGACGTAAAGATCTGTAAGGCTCTTCGATTTTTATTCTAGATAACCATGAGTCCAGTCAATGGGGCATGAAAAAACAAAGATCACATACTTATGCTGAGGTCCACAGTGTCAATACGACGTAGTCCAACAGACTGCTCAACTCCCCCATAGCCTGAAACAGGAGCAGCTTGGTGTTGTTACCTTCTGTGCTACTATGAAAAGCAATCCGAGCAGGCAAAAGTCACATGCAAAACAAAAAAAGCGACCAGAGATCTCCGTTAAAGAGGGGACGAGAAAGATGGATATCACAAACCAAGGTCACCAGTCCACAGGCAGAAAAATTGACCTTCTAAAAATATGAAGTATTAGACTTATAACTTCTTAAAGATGGGAAACTAGCCTTTTGTTTTAGATATTAAGGAACAAGGATTCTGGCACAGAATAGGAAATAAAATGAAAAAATCAGTTTTGATGCAGATCCCACAACACAGCAGCCTTTTAAAAATTGGGAATAGAGGAAGAAGGATAAAAAGGAAGCAGTCTATACTTAGAATCTCAGGAATCAAGACTTGAGGCATCTTCCAAAAGGTAAATAAAGAATGCAGTAGCTGAGATTAAGCATGAGAATAACTCCCTCAACACATAGAAACACTGAGGAAATAAAGGCAAATTAAATAAGAGAGGCTATGATATGCTGACGTAATGCGTTCCAGTTGAATAAATAGAAAGGCGACAAAAGAATACCTATTTGGAAAGAGAATGAGAATTGGCGTGGTCTTGTAAATGAACTTGAAGGGAAACGAATAATACATCATGCTCATCACTAAATCATCATCCATAAAAAAAACCATCGATCTAATTCCAAAAAAAAAAGCAAAGATACAGAAATAGAAAAGGACTGTCCATTGTTCAGTAAATCAACAAAAAAACTGTGACTAAAAGCAATATGAACTCAATATGTAATGAAAAAAATTCATCAAGATGAACCAACAAAAACTAACACATAATACTCTCTCTTACTGAGTAAAATATAGGAAAATTTAAGATCAAACACACACAGAAACATTTAAAGACGATGAAAAATTACTAGGTCGAGCGGAAGAAAAAGAAAAAGAATCAAAGATGCAGAAATTAACAGAACTATTGATTGTTCAGCAGATACACTGACTATAACAGATCAACAACAAACTGAAACTAGAACAAATATCAACCCAACATCCTATGAATAAATGTATCAAGGTGAGTAAAAACAAACATTAACACCTCTCTTATTGACTGCAATCTAAGAGATTTAAGAACAAAAAGAGATTAACACAGAATGAAAAATCACTAGGTCAACCAAAGAAACCAAGAAAAAACTCCTAATTTCATCACAGAAATAACAAAGAACCAGCAGTAAAGAAATCGATTCTACTTACACTGGAAGGGCCACTGAAGTTGAAGAAACAAAGCTCGGCATCACGAGATCAAACTCGTTATTGTTACCCACACCAACCCCACCTCTCCTACTCCCCATCCACCATCCCCACCAGATATCCAAACCCCCAAAAACACCACAAGAAAACCACTCAAAGGCGGCACCTTTTCCTAATCAAACACACGAAAAAGCCACAGAAAGACTGCTTCTCAATCGAAAACAACACCTCTCCAAACCAAGCCCGTGAAAGAGATGAAACCAAACGGATTGAACAAAAAAGTAGCAGTTTTGATTCAAGAGAAGACAAAGGGAAGGCAAAAAGGAGCTAACTTTGTGTTTGCGAGCTCACAGAGGACTTCAGTGGCGGCCACCATCGTCACCACAACCTTCTTCTCCCTTTGACCATCTCCTTCCCTTCTCAGCTTCTCTATGTCTCTTGCTCTCAAATTCAACTCTGGTGTTCAACTGTGGAAAAAATTTAAGAAACTTTTTTATGGGAAAGAAATGAAAATTAGTAGCAGCCTCTGAAGTCTGAATGCGACGGTGAATATTTTAATTAGAATTCATGGAAGCGGGTGAGTGACGTTTTTCCCCACTCCATCCTTCCTATTTATTTATTTATAGACTCTTAATACATTATTTATTTATTTATTTATTTATTTATTTATAGAACTTTAAATTGAAAAAAAAAACATACATAAAAAAATATTAAACTAAATGGCTATGCCCGGGAGGGCACACATGTGTTGAAGTAAAATGTGTTAAGGTATTAAACTCCACCGTTGTGAAACTATTTTTGAGGGTATGAGTTGTGGTTGTCGGTCAGTGGTTTCAGAGTCTATATGTGCGTGACCCCGCCCTTACTTGCTCTACCGAGGATAGTGTACATCCTCTACTTTTCTTAGCAGCCTAGCTGAGGATCTGTTCACTTGTGGGAAAGTTGAGGGAAGTGAAAACACTTTTAGTACTTCTGGTGTTCATTTGTCAGGAAATGAGAATAAAACCAGAGAATTTAAGTGTTTGGTGGAGTTTTGTAAATTCAAAAAGGATTTTGGAAGTGATAGTAAGTGAGTTATTTTAGATTTGCTCGCTCCCACCACTTCAATAAAAAAATACTAAAATAAGTTTAGTTTAAAATCCACTTCAGACTAAAGTGAAAGAAGTATCCGCCTGAGAAAAATAACACTTCCACCATTTCAAAACAAAGAAGCACTAGAAATGCGGGTAAATCGGACCACTTCTCCCCACTTCTCTTCACTTCAATTCAAATTCATTAAAAAAAAAAAAACCTCCACCTATGATGTCTTTTTATATATATGAGTGCTTATTACCTATTTATCAATAATATATATATATATATATATAATTTATATGCCACCTGCTTAAAATAATAGCAAAACTACTTGCTACCTTTTAATTTTTCAAATATTATTTGTGATCTTTTTCTTTTAATTTATTTTTCTGATCATCCTATAATGTCAATTTAATTTGAATTTTTTTATATTTTTATAATATATTTTATTAAATTATTACATGTGTGACTAATTTTGATGCATAAATCTTGATTTTTTTTTTTATTAAAAGTAAAAAAAAGGAATTCATTTTTACTAAATATATCATGAGATTTTTCATTAAATATAGAAGGCATTCTTGTTTTATTATATATATATATTATTTATGTATTACAAAATAAACTTATATACATAAAAAAATTATATATATATATATATATATATATATATATATAAGGTTTAATGAAAATATTAAAAATCAAAAAGATGTGCCAAGTAAAAAAATCTTTATAAAAAACCTTTTTATTTTTTTCAACCTGACATGAATAATATGATGACCATGAAATGTCTTGAAAAATTGCAAGCTAGAGGTTTTTTTATTTTTCTTTTTACTTACGTTAAAAATAATGTTTATGCAATGGATGTTTTGGAACATGACTTCAAATGATTTAAAAATTGATGTATCAATTGTATATTTTTATATCAATAATAAATTGTGTATAATTATTATTATTATGGATCCAAAACTAAAAAGGTAATGTAAGGGAAAAAGGAAAAATAGTGTTGAATTTTTGTTTGGATAATTAAATTTTTAGTAATAGAAAAAGAATGGAGAGTTATTTTGATAAATCTTACTTGGTTAAAAGAAAATAAATGATATATAATAATAAAATTTATCAATTATATTTTTATCATACAATAAGGTTTAGAAAATTAAGAATAGGCTAGTCTTTTAAAAACTTATGAAATCTTTTTGAAGATTCTCTTCCTTCTCAGCGCCTCAAGTTGGTTGGCCCCCACAAAAGGGAGGGGGGGCGGGTTCTAGGGCGCTAGAGGATCATGGTTAATTTTTCTTTTCCTTCCTTTAAATTTTAAAAAATTATCTAAATAAAAGAAGGGTTTGCCTTCACTCTCTTTAACCCTCCATTTAAGTTGATTTTTCTAGTGAACCCTTAATCCAAACACACTATAACTGTTTTATGTGGTTTCATTATTTATTTATTTATTTATTTTAAGTTTTTGCCCCAAAGATATTTTTAAAAGTCACGAACTCTAAACAAGTAAAATATTAAATGCCCTATGAAAAATTAAACATCTTCCACCATGTGCTTTTTATAGAGTCATTTCGATTCATGATCACAAATGTTTTAGTACTTTTATAGTCAGCGATCACAAAAATTTTGTAACATAAAAATCATTTTAACTTTTTATCGGTTGCACGTAATACCATAATGGTCTCTTTTAAGAGCGGTTTTAAAGCGATGTCTTGACATGGCGCCAAAAACCATCTTAAAATAGGCCACTATAGCCCTCATTTGTGACTCGGAAAAAGTTATGTGACTTTGTGTTATCAAAAAGTTTTGATGGCTGCGAAGCGTTATAAAATCTAAACATTTGTAGTCATAGTATAATTAACCCGCTTTTTATACATATACAAACATTTTGAATTAAGAACTATTTACTTCAGCAAAGTGCTAAATCTCTACCACTTAAACTAACCTCTTTTGGTATAGTTCCATTATTATTATATTTGGTCTCAGTAAAAATGAAAAATAAAGCATCGTACTATGTATAATTAATTAAGAAATATACTTTTGGCTTTTTGGATATTTAAGCGGTTGGATCGAATTATATAATCGATATTTAATTGCAGGTCCCTAAAAGTTTCAAAATATTCCAATCAATCTTTTTGACATTTGAATTTCACAGACAATCTCTTCTTTTTCAATTTGTTTATTTTTTAGTCCTCGCACCTCACTCCATTAGTTTTTTTAAAATAATTCCAAAATTGGGCTTCAATGTTGGTGAGAAAAATCATGTCCAACTTTTTAAAAAGATGTATGGATAACCATCACTTCAATTACTTTTTTCCCATTTTTCACTTAACTTTTGTCTATGGAAATGCTACATCTTAATCTGTAGGTAAAAATATTAAACATAAACAAAGCATACTAATTAGAAAACTTGTATTGTTTACGGAAAACTAACAATGATAAACAAAAAGCAAATTCACAAGCAAAAGGTGATCACGATTCTAAGAGCCCGTTTGGTATTTTGCATGGAAACATCATGCAAAAGTATTTCCTGCAGTTTACTTTCCATCGCAAAAAGTAACGAAAACGTATTTGTATGAACCCTGAAAATTGCAATCAAAACTACATGCAAAATGAATTCCTTTTATTTGGTATGAATAACTCTTCTCATGCAAAAGTTATGTCTATTCTCAATTTTACCCTTCAATAATAAAGAAGTAAAATAAAACCATACCTTAAATATACATGTTGTTAAAACAATAATCATCACATCTTAAATAGACAACATTCACACATAGCAAGTAGTTCATTTATATCTGTTACAAAAAACCATAATCCAAAATCAAAAGTACAACAAATTGGAAACGGTTCAGTTTGCAAAGGTCCACAAAATGAAACTTGCATATACTACAAAGCAAAAAGTAAAGGCTAAATGAGTTACTTATAACTCCATTGAGTACACTCTTCAATAAATCAACTTGATTTGTCATCCGAAATAAAAGTATGATTCAATCTAGCACTTTTGTTAGCAGAATTATGCGTAATCGCAGTCAAATCGCTTCTTCTTCGAGTTAAACTATTGAGTTTTATTATGCTCTCATAAAGAAGTGTTCTTTTTCCACATTTGCATTCAAATATGTGGAAATGGAGTTGCCACTTTACTTATCTCTCTTTCTTTGTTCCATCACAAATATCATAAAATCTTTCCATATGCTTGGAGAATGTATCATCAACTTGATCCTTGGCCAAACCCTTTTTCTTTCCTTTCTTCGAAGGCACACTCGACTCCCACTTGCATTTGCGTGTGGCACCTTCCCTCCTTTTATAAGAACCATTCAAGGGATCATTGCATGCATTTTTAGATATAAAGGCACATTCATTCATATCTTCCAACTCAGCATCTACACCAAAATAGTTATCTTGATCGTGTTGTTCATTGATTCATGAGGCTTGATGTCGCTTTTAGTTGCAGCACAAATGTTGAATTCTCTCTTTCTATAGCTTCGATTGATTCACTCCGCGACTGCTCCATCTCTAGTCGCTAGCTCATCAAAATAAAGAAATGCCTTGTTTCTAGTTTCTAAGACCCGAGGCATCGTTATGACTCTACATATATAAGTTGTTATTAGTAACATTGTACATAAAAACATAATTTTATAAAATAATTAGCATAGGCCTATTTCATATTACCTTAAGCCATGAAAACCACACATCATCATCACAAGTAACACATTGATTAGCTTCATCCCATCAAACCCGGATTGATTCCCGCTGATCTCTTTAAGTTCTCTAAATTGTGCTTTTAAGTGTCCTCATCCTAGATTTAATGAGGATCACCCATAATTTTGCGATTGGTGTCTTTTCAGCCATCCATTTTTGTAGTTGAGTCACAATACCCGTCTTGAAGCCATTACCTGATCTCCTACCTTGGTTCACAAGCTCTAAGCAACATTCAACCAAAACTTTATCCTCGACTGAGTCCATTGATGGTTGTTCCTCTTGTTGAGTCCTTGCACCTATTGGATTTTGTTAAATTCTCCATCTGACATCAAAGCTAAAAGTAAATATTGTTTTTGCCAAGGCTAGGAAGTAGAGGATCTCATATGATAAACAATTTAATAGATACACATCCAAAATGATAGTATATTAGCATAACAAGAAAGAGTTTAATTGTCATAAGAGAGTTTGTTTTTCCATTATAAAAAATAACATAAATTGTTCAAAAAGACATTAAACATGGGCTAATAATTGCCATTGAAAAGTGAAAAACCAAAAACATTAATCTCCGGTTGCTTGATTCCTAGAAGCTTGTCATTCATTCCACATTTCTTGAGCCAAGTTGTTTCTAAAAGTTGTCCATGCATTAGAGGTCTCAATGTCATCGGATACTTTGTCGCATCGGAACATAGGGTCGGAATCCACATGACTCATCCAGCTCGCCCAGCAAAGTGGATCAAGAGCCATCTCCCTCCTAATATGAGTTTGTGTAGTAATGCACGATGCACCTATAATTCGTCAGATGTGTTTTTAACGAGATACCAATACCTATCCCTAAGTATTCCCCATCTCATTTTCAAAAGTCCAAAACATCTTTCAATGACATTGCGCGCACTTGAGTGTTTGTAATTAAATAATTCTTCTTGTGATCGAGGGAGATTGTCTTGTCTCCACTCATTTTAAATGGTAACGATCGACCTCTATATGGAACTAAGAATCCTTCTCCATTTGTATAACCAAAGATCACGTAGATAGTAAAAACCTGAAAAACAAAAAGTCCTTTTAAGTTTTTTTAATTAGATTGATAAATATTATACTAAGGCTTTACTAATTTAAGAACATTTGATATTATTACCTTGATGAACTTTTAATCCATTTTGGCCTAGAAATTGCATTTCTCAATACCCTATAATCTGTTGCAGAGCCTTCCCAACCAGGCAATATGTATATAAATTGCAAATCTTGTGAACACACACTAAGAACATTAGTGGCAATTTCTCCTTTTCTTGTCCTGTATCTAGGTTTTTCCACTTCCGGGACATTGACTTTAATGTATGTCCCATCTAAGGCACCTAAACAATTCTGAAGTTTAACATAAAACACATTAATTAGTATATCAACTAGTTCAAATAAATAAATGTTAAATTAAAGACATTTATATAAATTTCTTTTACCTTAAACCATTTTCATTGAAAATCTGTAGAATTCAGAGGTACAGGATCTGGCTTCTTAAATAGTTATTCATGTAACCTCAACACAGAGAGTAAGACAAAGACCAAACTGTCTCTCCACTCCTTACAAATTCTCTTTTCACAATTCTATTCTTAGCATGATGAGAAATGATGTAGAGAAACAAGGCAACCATTTCTTCAATGTTCATATTTTTTGTTGGGGCAAGCCTACCAATGCTTTCAAGCATATCACATAATTTGTAAAAGGCTGCTCTATTCATCCTAATGTTCTTCATACATGTCAAATCTGAATCAAACACCATTTTTCTAAAATTTACTTGCCTAATGAGATGCCTCTCATAAGTATAACTTATCCTTCTCTATCGCTTTCTATTTTTCAATCTTAAGCGGTAGAATTCCAACATTGAAGCAATGACAAAAAGTAGGTTATTGAGATGGAGAGCAACAGTATAAGAAGCCAAGAGTGTTGCATGTTCTTCTTTTAAAAATTAATCCATTTCAGCAACTATAATAAGATTTATACCTATAAAAATGTATGACATAATCAAAGCCGTTAAAAAGATTGATGAATTCAAAGCGTACAACATAACCTCAAATAAACAAAAAAATAAAATAAAAGCATATAAAATGTCATGTTTTAATGAAATCAAATATTGTCATGTTGATATATAGAGGGTTCAAGAAATAGACTGTGCTTACTAGAAGCACACTAGTTAATCATGTAATTATGTGGTTGTAAAATATGTTTGCATCTTTATTAATACTTGTTTTCTCATGTCTATTATGTATATAGTCATTTAAATACTACTTCATATTGCACCCTTTAATTTACTAAGTTTTAATATTAATTGAATTTTTCATGTATTATTGTGTGAGAGAATCTATTACCGTAGTATTAGATGTTGTATTTATTTTGCACTTCAATTTTCTTCTTACTTTCTTGAGTTAGGTAATCTAAATATATATATATGGCTAATTCTATAGCAAGATTATACATAACTTCTATTTACAATGATTTAACAGCATAAAAGAAAATATGAGAAACACAAGAAACCTAATGAACATCAATTGTTTTAATTTTCACATCAACAAAAATAACATGATAATAGTATAAACAATCAAGAAATTGTGGACCTAATGAACCTAATGAATATCAATTATTTTAATTTTAACTATGTTTTAATTTTCACATTAATCAATGGTTTATATATAAATAAATTAAGAAAGTTGCTTATATACCCGACAAAAGTAGATATTTAATTCATGTTTTTATTATGAGAAATATGATTCATCCCGAACTTGATCCAAGAAGCACGCTTCCTATATGAATCTCGCAACCTTTTTGGGGATAGATCTCACCTAAAGAAAAAGGTTTTTAAATAAAAATCCATTATCAAGTTAAACAACATCAAAAGGCAATATGAAAATATTCTTAAAAATTACAAAAGAATTAGATGACTTATCGAGATCGCTTTGCGCTTAGGGTTTTGAAGAGGAAGACGGTGGAGAAGTTCTTCACTTTAGGCTTTTTAAAAAGAAGACAGGATAAAAGAGAAGAATTTTAATATTAGAAAAGGGTGAAATTGGAATTTTACTTGTCTCCCACTTTCCCACCCACGATGTAATCCGTTTCACACCTCCCTCCCCTCAGCGACACCGTCGGTGAGGGAAACTAATTACAATTTGACCATTACTTTACATTGTTTTTTTCAACTAAACATATGATACCTTTTCACAACATCAACTTTCCAGGGAAAGTTGTTACTTTCCCCCATACCAAACGGCCCCTAAATGGAAAATTAACCTATGATCACCATTTATTTCTCGGAATTCACAACTACCCAAAATTGCTTCCTAATGTCTAACAATGAGACAATGATCAAAACACTCCAAACTTCACTCCCTTTATTGACAGAATGATCAAAAAAGAAACACAAAAAAAAAGAGACTTGGTGTAAATATTGAAACTTGCAAAGTTTTATTTTGTGGATTACCGAATTTGAGGAGACTTTTTTGTTCAATAAATAAAACATACTTTATTTTTTTTTTCTTCTGTTATTCTTTTAATATGATTTGTTAACCATGAGATTCATTGTTAATTCAAAGCATGTGTTTCCATGAGTTTTTTAATTTATCAAATCCCAAAACACCTCTAAATTTAAAATATTATTTTTAAAACTAAATTAAATTTAAATTATAAGCCAAAGCACTTGATTTAAATAATTAGATGTACTAACATAAGTTTTTTGTGTGGTGTATGGAATGGTGAAGGTTGGAATCCTGGTTGGAGAAATTATGTGCGTCACCCCTTGATAGGCGCATTCGAGTCATTAATTCACGCATGACAGAAATGCTAACATGTGGTTATTGTCTTTGTAAAAAAAAACTTTAATTATAAAACTATCACCATCTTAACCCCCTGCACCAATGAGCATTAACAGAAGGCATCACACTTGAATCTGGTACCTGGCACCTCTTGTAGGTGTTATGGGTATTTTTGGTGTTTTATTAATAAATTAAAAGCACATACATAATATAGTAAAATATTTTAAAAAATAATGATTAAAAAGTAAACGGAAAAGCCAAAATTACTGCATGATTGTAATTGATATATCCAGAAGTTTTTAGTTTTCCTAAAAGACAAAAACTAATATTTATGAAAAAGAGAAAGGGTGTTGGGAAAGCAACAGTATTTTTTGACACACACATATTGAAAAAATTTTGTCAAAGATTTTTTTTAGTTCGGGGGTGCTTATTCATCTATATGGATTAAAACCTAATTATTATTATTATTATTATTATATAACTATATATTAATCTTAACTAATAGTACTTCCTAGCCTCTCCAATTGACATTTGGACTTACAAAATTGGTTAAACAAACCAAATAAAATTACTCAATAGCCTTTACACTCTCATTTAATTGAGTGGATCCCACACCAACCTATCATCCTCTCTCAATATATATATTTATATGATATTAATATATATATATATATATAACATTATATTATATACTTTATCTTTTTGCTTTTTAATTTTGTTTTAATTGTTTTTATTATTTTTCATTAGTATATATATATATATATACATAAACATGATTTTGTTATTTGTATATTTTAATATTCTTTTTTAGATATATTGTGTTTTTATTTTTATTTTATTTTCATTGTTTTTCATTTATATATATGATGATGATTATTATTATTTATATTTGTTTTATTTAATTAATCTAATAATATTGGTATTTGTGCTTTATATATATTTTTTTGTTAAGTGATTTTAAAAATGATTTTAGTATTATAAGATGAAGCCGGTAGCACAAGCACGGGCATCCATAGTAGTTATTATTATTTTAAAGTTCCAATCTTTCTAATTCGGCTATCAGAAACACTCATATGTTTATAATATATATATATATATATATATATATATATATATATAATTTCATATTTATATAATATTTTAATTAAAGTTTAATCTACCTAATTTGGTGGAATATAAAATTTTCATTAATTCTACCGTTATATTTCATCTACCACTAACTTGGACATCTATATCACATTTGGTACAGCAAAGGAGAGGGCATATATAACTCATTGAGGTAACAACAAAAATGTTTACTGAAGGAATAAGAATGTGGATACTAAATTTTTTTAAAAATATTTATTTAAATAATTAAATTTTAATCATAAGATGGTTGTCCATTGCTCATCCCATTTTTGGCCCAACCAAACAAATGAAAATAAAATAGGGATAAAATAACCATTTTTATAATTTTAATATGATTATTTCATACATGTATTTAATTAGGAATTTCTATATATATGGCATTTCAACAACAAAACTAATGAAAAAATTTAATGACAAAAAAATGTAAGAAAAAACTTTTGGTGAATTGACTTCTAGATTTTATTTATTTTTAAATTTAATTAGCTTCCATATAAATTGGAAATTTTAATTATATATATCGGAAATCACCAGAATTATTCCCCTCTTACTACCAAACACCAGGCTGCTTTTTCCGGGGACATCATAAATTTTTTTTTCCGGTCGTTGGATCTAAAACCTCTCCCCCATTCTCTTTCCATCTTCACTAACTCTTTGTTTTTTTAGTTTTTGTTATTTATGGACTTTTACGAATTCCCACATATGACTTATTCGATAAATACTCATTTTTTTTTTCTTTTTAGTTGTCAACTTTAACTAATTCACACCGATTAAAAAAAATTAGTTAAAAAGTGAGTTCGGTGTAGGGTATGCCCCCTACCCCTACCTGTACTCTTACCCTTACCCTTACCCGTTGAAGAGCGTCGGGATGAAAACCCGCATCTCGCACTCCTTACCCTCTCATATATATATATATATATATATATATATATATATATATATATATATATATATATATATATATATATATATTTTTATAAAACTAAACATTTACTTCACTAATTTACTCAATATCTATTTTCATAGTGATTAATTTGAAAATAATACTTCAAATTTTTCTCTTAATATATTATTTTTAAATTTTTATTTAATTTTTTTATATTTATATTTGATAATATTATCAAAATTGAATTTTAGATATATATTAAGAATCATAATTAAATTAAAAAATAAACAAATATAAAAATTATACAACATCCTGAAAAATAAGATACTAATAAAAAATCAATTGGATATAACTTATGAGAATTACTTATAATGTTTTTTATATTCAAAATATTACTAGATATTTATAAAATTTGAAGCTATATAAAATATAAATAGTAGATATATGAAAAAATTTTAAACAAAAACCAAGATGATTAAA
Source organism: Dioscorea cayenensis subsp. rotundata (assembly GCF_009730915.1). Classification (NCBI taxonomy): domain Eukaryota; kingdom Viridiplantae; phylum Streptophyta; class Magnoliopsida; order Dioscoreales; family Dioscoreaceae; genus Dioscorea; species Dioscorea cayenensis. Next base: position 38,614 of record NW_024086622.1, read on the forward strand.
CATGAACAAAACAAATATATATATATTATTTATGTGATTATATAATTTAAGATAAACAAATATATATCAACTTATAATTTTGAATTTATGGACATGTGTTTAAAGATTGTAATATAATGTATAATTAATTTATTTTTATTATTATTTAAATTTAATTCGATAATTTGAACAATCGAGTAGCTGGGTACTCACTGCGAGTGTAAGGTAAGGGTATGATTTTTACCCCGAAGAGTACGTGGTATGGGAGTAGGGGTTACGAGCACGGGTAAGGGTTTTTGGCATACCCTACCCTATACTCCCTCACGGGGTCCCCACCCGTTGTCATCCCTGATTGAATATGATTTATTGAAAATTGTACAAGTACATTAAATTAAAAGGTAAATTTAAAAAAAAAAAATTAATATTGCACAAAATTTCTATGTGACAAATAAAAAGAAAAAAAAAACTCCAAAACGTAACAAGTAAAAAGGAATGGAAAGAGTATATATATACATGTCCATCTTCAATAAACACAATATTTTGACTTATTTAATGGTAATTAATAAGCAGATTGACTTGAATAATAGTTGAAATTTATTATAAATTAATAATCTCAGCAATACTTAATAATCATGTTATATTAGAAGAGTTATTTTTGGCTTTGACCTTATTCCTGCTTGTCTTATTTGGCAATTCATTATTCCATGCTAGAGTTTGTCGAATTTATTTATAACTACTATCAAAAGACTCCCATTTCACTATTTGCTTTTCACTATTTGCTTGAATTCAACTAAATTTCTAATACAATGAATCCAATTATCACGTAAAATTTTGGAAGCAAACTATTTTAAATTTTTAATGGATAAACAGCTCATACCTAGATGATTCTACAATGGTAAAAAGCCAAAATCGAGATATTAAATCTTCCCGTTAATGCAAAATCTTAGCAAAAATTAGCATGTTATATTTAGAGTAACTTTTGTTAGAGTTTGGCTCTATAGTTGATACTATTTGACACTAAGTCAAGATAACGTGGCAAATTTAGTGATATGGCAAGATGACTTGGCAAAAAAATGATGATGTGGCTTGAAGACTAGAAAGCTATGTTTGGTGCAATATTATTTGGAGGATCTTTCAAAAAAATATATAGAACTATCTTTGGTAAGAGTTTATATTTGGAGGATCTCTCTCAATGAACCAAGTGGAGAAAATCTATTGAAGTTATCTTTGGTAAGAGTATCAACCTTGGAAGATCTCTTTTGAGGAGTAAGCAAAAGGCATGTTGAGAATATCTTTACAACTATCATTGGAAAGTCTATCTTTGGAAAGAGCATCAAGGTGAAAGGATCTCTCTTGAAGAGCAAGTTTATCATAGATATGATTTAATCTATTTTTGGTAAGATCTAAAATGATAAAATCTATTTTTGGTAAACTCTTTTCTTGAAGACCATGTGAAGGATATTCTAAAAAGAAGAATAATCTATTGTTGGCACGTATAAATATCATCTCTTGGAGACTAAGAATTAATTGCATGGAGCTTAATTTGATGTTAAGCAATTTGAAGACAAAAACTAAGAAAGGCAGGGGCAAACCAACATGATTTTAAAGATCATAATTAGCAATGCAATTTGAAGAAAAGATCCAAAGCTAATTATGGGAGGAGTTATTTTGAAGACACAAGCTATTTAAGGGCACAAACTTTCTTTGGCAAGTGCATAAATATGGAAAAAGATTGATGGCCCGAGCTTGGATGAATGAAGATCATGCTTGGAAGATATTGAGGAGTTAAACTTGGATGAGAGGAGATCAGGTTTAGTAACAAAATATTGAAGACCAAACTTGGATGAATGAAGATCAAGTTTGAAGATTGTGAAAACCAAACTTGGATGAATAAAGATCAACTTTGGGAAGAAGATTATGGAGATATTTGAAGACCATCTTTGGTGAGATGGATTCGCGTCTTGGTGGGTATGACCCTCAGGAGAGGGACTTGCTAATATGACATGAGGAAAATGGCTAATTGCTGGTAGAAAGAACTCTGGAGGAGTTGACTGCATCAACGCAAACTAGGGCAACCCGGAGGGTTGGAGGTGTCGCAAGTTGTGTTGCAACGGGAATTGGAACTCAGTCAGGATCAGTAGACGACCCACATTGCAAGCTCGGTGGCAACTGGAGTTGCAATGTTTAACTTTGGAAGATGTCCAAATTAGGAAGCCACGGAGATTCTAAAAGAGGAAGCTATTTTGGGGCGTAAAGACGTCTATATAAGATACCCTATTTTGAGATTTAGGATGAGCCACGAGTGAGAGACTCTTATGTATGGGTTGAGGAGAGTAGGCATCAGGCAATCTAGAAAGGATTATTTTTTGTTGTGAGAAAGAGTGTGTGTTGTAACTCTTCTTTCTTTTTCCTTTTTTAGTGGATTATTTTCTCTTGGCTTGGCTCCCTAGACATAGGTAAGATTGTACCCAACTGGGTAACAAATTTGTGTGTCTTCTTTCTCTTGCATGATTGATTGTGTGTGAATACATTATTTGTAAGGTTGAGCGAAAAATTATCACACATCTACTTTTCCGGAACTACAACTTTAATTAGTTAAGCTATGGTACTTTTATTAAGATGGACTTCAATCCTTGCTTAACAAGTGGAATTTTTTAGTCTAAGGCCTTGTTTGGATTGGCTTTTGGAAAACCCAGAAGTGTTTTTTATAAGTTAAGCACTTCTGAGTTCCAAAAATGTTGTTTGTATTGACTTTTCTGAAAAGCAGAAGTTATAAAAAAAGCTGAAAACAACTTTTTTTTCAAATGCTAGTCATGACCAGCTTATGAAAAAAGGTGTTTTTTAGCTTATTTTTACAGACTTTCTACTCTACATAAAAAGCTAATTCAAACGTAAAAATACAAAAAGTGTTTAACTTGTTCCGGAGAAGCATCGTAAGCACTTCTACTAAATTTTTTTAAAAAAAGCACTTTTTAATAAGCCAATCCAAAGAAGGTTTAAATTTCCTTCAGGTTTGTATATGAGAATCAATCTCTATCTGCCTTAAAAAAACCTTTGCGCCTTGTCCTTGGTTCTTGGATTTGTAACAAATTTAAAATTATGGTTTTCTAGAGTAGTATCCATTGATTAAAAAATAAAACAAAATAAATACCTAAATTTCTTATTTTTCTATTTGGATAATTTTCTCACTCATTACATTTAGGAATCGTTCATAATCTTATATAACTTCTATAGATAGTTTAAGTAAATTAATTGTTTCATCAAAATTGAGCACCCTACCATCAGTCAATTAGCAATCCAAATAAAATATCGGTCAATTAGCAATCTAAATAAAATATATTATATAAATTTGATTGAAATAAAATTGCGATGCACAAGCTCTAATTAAACATTAAGAATAAAAAATAAATTATCAATACAGTTGGTTTAGATGGCACCCATTTAAATCATTTAACTAAATGGTATCAATTTTCAAGATCTAATATTTGTATATAAAATAAAAAGAAAATGTTGCCAATGATGTATCATTTTATATAGAACTCCTAATATCTCAACTTAGTAAATTGAACGAAAAAAAAAATCACACTAATCAACAGTGAAACACAGAGCGTTGGAGGCTAAGGGTTTTGAAAAAAATAGAAACCTATGAACAAATAGAAATTTAATTATACATAAATAAATAAATAAATAAAAGTTCTTTTGTTTCCTATTTTTAATGCAGCTTACCTAAGTAATTTTCGCATAACACAAAGTCGAGGTTGGGAGGTTGGCAGGGTTTTGAAAAAATAGAAACCTATGAACAAATGTGTTCGACCAAACTAGCCGTGGAAGACTAGGTTTCTTCTCTTAGCAGCCCCTGGTTTATTATTATTATTATTATTATTATTATTATTATTATTAGTGGAAATTGCCAAAAAAACCCTACAACTTTGCCAAATTGCCAAACAAACCCCCATAGTTTCGGAATACCCAAAAACCCCTTCCTTTTTCAACTCCATGATTTTTGAAACCCCCAAAAGTACGTATCGAGCATTAAACGGAGTGTATTTAAAAATTTTATGGATCTAAAATGCCCTTGCACGTGAAGTCGTGAGTCGCACCCATTTCGAGGTGTGAGAGGAAGTGGGTGGGTTTTTTCTTAGGCATTACAGCTGCTTGTCTTCTCTCAACTCGCGACTCGACTCAACTCGCGTCTCCAGCTCTTCTTCTTCCCACCGCGACTCTTCCCTTTCCACCGTGCCCTCAAGAAGAAGTCCCGTCAAGTATTCGAGCATTTCGTCACTTTGCGTCTAAGGTATTCATTATGGTTTTTTGTTAACTATTCCATTACGAAGAGACATTTTTTCGGTTTTTGTTTGTGATTTTTGTTTTTGTTGGAAGACATTGAAGCTTTCGAGGGATTAATCGGGTGAGGTTTTGTTAGTCGCGAGGAGATGTCTCGCTAGGGTTTTTTTGTTTTGTTTTACATTTTCAGTGCGTATACTGATCGAAATGGTTTTTTCCCGATTGTTGTGCTTTGTGTAATGTTTATAATCTACGCTTTACTCTTTCGGTTGATATGGTTGCGAGTTGTAAAAAAATGAGGTCTCCGCTTAAACAATGAGTTTTACCGCTTAAGTTAGTTCGTCTCCGCTTTAATTATTTGTATCTACGCTTTAATAGTATACGCCAACGCTTAAAAATGATATCGGTGTTTAAGAACCCGAGTGTTTACCGTTTAACAAATTACATTTCCGCTTAACAATGTGTCTGTTATTGTCGCAGGGCTTGTGATTATGGCGGTCAATCTAGTTAATAGGGCGATGCTACTTGACACCCCAGTAGTGGAGACCGTGGGCTGAATTGAAAGTTCACATGATCCCTCGACATCGGGAGATCATCCGAAGGACACCGCTCACGACGCATCGAAGTTGGAAGTCGTATACCAAGAGCGGGCCCTTCTTGACTCTCGCTGCGGAGATACGATAACCGCATCCAATAAATTCAGATCGGGAAAGCATGCTCGACTTTCGTGCATGAAGATGTGGCAATCGTTCTTGGCTGCGTTGCGATGGGGAAGCGTCGATGTTTCGTAGAAAAAGAAAAACACGTCGACTTTCAAGAGAGGTATTTATCGAAGACGATCGAGAGACACGAGACTCCATCGAGCACTCTTCACAGACTCGTCTGGAGCGAGAAGAGGAGAATTTTGCCAAACCATCGATGGTGTACCTCCTGGGTACAATCCTCTTCCCAAATACCTCATGCTCGGTTCCTAACTGGATCGTTGATTATGTCGATGATTTACCTGGAATGGGGCGCTACGCATGGGCGCAAAGCGACCCATGAGTGACTATGGAGGACATACCACAAGCCGCCACCCCGAGTGCAATCTAGATCGCGGGGAAGAAGACCAACACCGGGTATGTTAAGGGTTGCACGCGTAGCGCTTTAACATCCGGTTTTACTGATGACCCGGAACCGGAAAGAAAGTCCGTTCTGCAAGATCCCAAGGATCGCTGTGCTACGGTGAAAATACTAATGGAAGCAAGCGACTTTATAGAGACGAGTTTGTCATCTCTCGAAGGAAAAGAGGTAATAATTCAAAAAATATTTTGTTTACTTTCGTAGGCGTTAACGTTTAACCATATCATTTTACCGCTTTAACTTTTATTCATCTATCGCTTAACATTATAACTTACCGCTTAACTTTGTTCAACTACCGCTTAAACTTTTTAGTTTAATGTTTAATTTGTTTGTTCTATGCTTTAACACAATAGGTTATAACGCTTTAAATATACGAGTTACATGTGTAAATATAGTTTTTAATTGTTTAAACTAAATAATTTCGCTAAGATTGTTTGTTTTTACACATGCTAGTTTCTGAAATTGGTTCCCGCGAATCTCGATGAAGAAGTATTTGTTCGAGGGCCAAACCGTCGGTCGAGATGTTATTGCTCGGGAACCGCTTGCTCAAAGGCAAGATGAGAGGGCAACCTCTTCCTGCGCTACTGACGCCGCTCTCCCGCCTCAGTGCCAAAACGCATTCGCCGAGGTCGAGAAGCCCTCCCCACCCCCTGCCCGACCCGTGGCTTTTCCCCACCTTGTCAGCCCCCGAACGTGGCAGCTCCCTGCCGCACTAGGCGAGGGATGTCACCGCAACTCCTCATGCAGGGCTTGTCGATTTTTGATGATCGAGTTCCCTCGGCTTGTCGCTCGGGTGGAGGCATTGGAAGGCCGTGGCCACGTCGCAATCGATCGCGCCTTCCCTTCAAATAAATGAAGCACCGGGGACGGATACGCCCGTCGGAGTTCGACCGACGAGGACATCATCGGGGTGGCCCTTCAAAGACGGCCTCATTCGAAGAAGCTTTGCAAAAAGAGGAAAACAATAATGCCTCCGTCTCCACCCGCGTCGGTGACGATGAAATAATAGCGAAAGACCATCGGCAGCAGCACCATCGGGCGGTCGATGTTGTTAACGTTGATGACATGCCCATCACGGTGGAGGAGATTGAAGATGGCGCCCGAGTCTTGCGCGGTGGAAAAGATCGTCGACTCGTTGTTGATCGACATCATGCATACGGTGGAACCGGCGCGACGATGCATGGCATCAAAGATGGACACAATCCATGAAGAAGAACAACCAGACAACGTTGTGTCTCCCATTGATCTCTGCTGCAGTGGAACTCACGGTTGAGAAGGTCGCTGAGTCTATCCTCAACGGCGTGGAATTCACGGTGGAACCAAAGGGGTCGATGCGTGCGCATCGAGGCGCATACACAATCCCACAAGAACAAGAAGCATGTAAGGAAGTGTCTCCCGTTGATCTCTGCTAGTCGTTCCCCATTAAAGGAAGTCGATAAAAAGTAGAAGAACTTCGGAAAGTCTTCATTCAAGAAAAATACGTTGGCCAATCGGCTCTCAATAAGTATGAGCTGGGAGTTGATAAGGATCTTCCTCAACTCGCCCCTATGGACAAGTAAGTTTGAAGTTTTTATGATATTGTTTTAAAACTGCTTTTAGTTACCATTTAAGTAGGAGTGTTAACGCTTTAAAATTTACTGATAACATTTAACTTATAAGTGATACCCTTTTAAATATTACTGCTACTCGCTTAAACATTCAATATAGAATTTAAAGTTTATACTTTAACGCTTAATTTTTATACTTACAACATTGTTTACATGTCTTTGTTCGCTCAACCACACAGACTGCGCTGTGGAAGAACGACTGCCGCCATCCACACGGCCAATCTATTCGACCGCTCGAGGGGAAGGAGATGGTCACGCATCGATGTGATGGACGCATTCAGTATGTATCTTGCAAAAAGACGATGAGCGTAGTGTCATATCGTTATAAGAGGCGCGCCTCCATCACACGGCCACTCGGCCTTGTTCATGCCAAAGCGTGGCGACGACGCACTATGAATCCACGATGGCTATGATTGGAGATGCCGCAAGCAACTTGCATGAAGTGGGACATCGTCATCCTTCCGATAATTATGAGTGGCCACTTCCATGTCGTCGTCCCTGACAATGAAAAAAACAAGAATACGTGCATTATTCTTCATGCCAAAGCGAAGAATACGATAAAAACGCCGCTAGAAATGGTAAGTGATTTAATAATTTGTGTTTGTGTAATAGTGTTCCGTAAATAATCGGCATTCTAATATGAACTTGTATATCTCGACAGCGGAACCCTATTCGACCTCCGTATCGACATGGAGTTAGGGCGAGTCGGCGATCAAGAAAGTACCCGCTTGTTCACGACACTGAAGCCCCACGACAGAAAAAAGGAAGTATCGACTGCAACATCTATGTCATGCGGTTTATCTAGCAGTTACTCGCCGGTGAGAAGCTACGAGTACCGCAGACTGACGTCCCTTATCTGCGATTAAGGTATGTTTCCCGCATACTTAGGGAGGGAGGGCGCTAGCATCACAGCCCAGGAGGAGTCTTCAAGCGGGTTCTTAGTCATTCTTTCTATATTTGTATACACGATTCTTTCTTTAATAATTCGATTCATTGTTTAACATACACTTTCGAGTGTTTAAGTATATAGTTCATTGTGTAAATATCAATGTAATTGTTTAAACTCCGCTTTCTATCGTAAAACGAACCGTAGGGGAGTGTACTGCATAGCGGGTCATAGTCATCAGTATAGGTGTAAATATCATTTTTGTTTCGCTTTTGAGGTTCCGTTCTTGTTGGATGATATTGTAGTCCCTGCAGGTACATTATCGGGTAGGGTTCTGCTTTTCATTTTTCATTTTTCATTATCGGCTAATATCAACATTCATTTTAACTCAGATAATGATAACTTTTACCCTTTTAACTTTCGTTACTGCTTTAAGTTTAGGTTTCTCTGCTTAAATTTAATATTTTCTCGCTTTAAAATATCCTTATTATTTAATAATATCAATGTAATTACAACAAAAAAATATACTTAATATTTTCTGCTTAAAATATCCTTATTACTTAATAATCTCTTATAAAGTGTAATGTAATGTTCCGATTTTTTTATGTGCGACGGAGTGGAAACGCTCGGTGTACCGAGCGGTATTAATTACGCATTGGGGAACCGCTAGCACCACCCTCGTCTGTACATTTTTAAGCGGATACAAATTTATTTTTAAACGATAAAAATAATCAGCTTAAATGTAGAATAAAATATTTAAAACGTAAGAGATATATTTAAATATAAAGTTCAATATTTAAACAATAATAAGAAGTATATACACAATGCCTAGTCGGCAATGATTCATTCCACGATCCGCGATCGTGACTGAAAACGTGGCAATGGCTACAACGCAACTCTGCGGACCCTCGGACGCTACGACTCGATCCTCTTTCATCTAGGACACCCGAAAGTTGCCTTTGTCGTCACAGCGGTCGCAAAACGCAGCTCGCGATTTTCATCCATCGGCCCTGCATTGTCCCGGTATGGGGAATATAGCTTCCTTTATACGCCATTTTTTGAAGTCGAAGCTTCCTTCTACGATCACCCGGTGTTTCTCGCTCTTCAGAATTTGAAGTCAAAATTCCTTTTGATTGCAAAAATTCCTAAGTGCGTCTCGAACTGCTCAACGCCTTTCAAAACATCTGTCCAATATCCAACGACAACACTTCAGCTTGATCGGATGAGGAAGGAAGGCATGCCACACCCCTCGAGCTCGCCATGATGTGGAAATGCGAGTGACGCGATTCTCAATTCCCTCGCCAACACTTTTAGTTTAAACGAACACGATCAATATTTAAACAGAGACACAAAAATATTTAAACGATAAAACATAAATCTTAAACGTTAAAACAAAAAGTTAAATAATAAGTTAATAAGTTAATCGGAGACAATAGTGTTTAAATGGAAACTTGATAAATGTAAATAGTGACAGGGATAATAAACAATAATTAACTTCTACAACTATATAAACATAAACGAGAAGAACTCGTTTTCAGTAGGATACGATGCCACATCATCTGTCTCAACAACAAGATCAACAACAGAACATTTGAAGATGGAGTGCACGTGACACATGCGCTGGAAGTCAACCTCGTTTTATATGAGACATACCGTTTTATGTCCATCGGGTGTGATAAACTTCATCCTGACATGGGAAATATCGAGACCCCATCGCTCACATATTTCAGCTAACACTGATTCCCAAGAAGTCAGCGCCGTGAACATTAGCACTCGTCCCCTCCCCGTCAGATATCTAGCAATAGCACAAAAAAACTCTCCATAATTTAATCGGAAGAGCTAAAATTGAATACACCAAATGAGAAGAAGAAAAAGAAGAAGAACAAGAACAAGAACAAGAACAAGAACAAGAAGAACAAGATATGAGCTTTCTAACTTTGTTTGAGAAAAAGCAAGCAGAGGCATTGAAAAACTATGCATAAAGAAAGTTATGATTGGGCGCCATTTTTTTCCCACCTTGCAAGGGCAAAAAGGAATTTCATATCGTGGACCCACTTCAACTTATCGCGGGGGTTAAAAAGGAATGTAAAATATAACGGAGGGTCAGTCCGGGTGTGCAAAAAGTTGAGGGGTTTTTGGGAAGTTTTGAAAATTACGAGGGGTGAACAGTAATTTCCCTTATTATTATTATTATTATTATTATTTAGCGTGAGTGTATTAAGCATTTGTTTTATAGAGTAATCTTAACAATCAATTATTAATCAATCAAAATTAAAAGGGTGCTATCATTGATTCATTGATTCAATCCTCAATGTAGCACTGAAAAGATGGGTTTAGTGGTGTTGTAATAAATTGGAATAAAATTGAATATGATTTTGAAGGTAATTTTATTTATTTATTTTTTGTAGATAGACTCTACCTTAATTAATAAATTTCAAATCTATTTGCATCTATATCCTAATAAAAGTTGGAACTTATGTAAATAATTGTTTAAATAATATATTTGCATGTGAACCTCCACAAAGTCCATATCTATTGTATACCATTATGATTAAAGATGACGTAACAGGGCTGAAAATAAAAAAATAAATAAAAATAAAAGGGACATCGAATGACCATTTAGTATATATACATAATCATATGGTAAACAATTGAAAATTATTGGTGAGCATTTTAGGTATTTTGTTCAACTAAATCATGGTTCATATGCCAAGTAACTAACTATAATAAAAGGGGGTAAGTATCACTGGTGGCCACAAATGTTTTGTAAGTATAACGCTGTGGACACATACGTTTTTTTTGTAACGATGTGGCTACGAAACTTGTCTCTAGTTACACTCATGGCCACAATTTCATGTTTGGGGGCTGTTTCCGGCGAAGGTGCTGAGGTGGCGTCCGACGTGGATGGCTCTATAAACATGAAATTGTGGCCATGAGTGTGACCGGAGACAAGTTTCGTGGCCACATCGTTACAAAAAAAACGTATGTGGCCACAACGTTATACTTACGAAATATTTGTGGCCACCAGTGATACTTACCCTAATAAAAGGTAGTCAGTGAAAGTATATATACTTGAAATTTTTATGGTATACATGTAATTATATTATTTATAGTGATATACAAACTTGCTATGGTGGTATATGCGAAATTTTCCATAAAAGGATTAAATACCGCGATTATAATTAAGGTATTTTTAATAGTTAGTTTCTTATAAATTAAATAATAATTATTTTATCAAATTAATTTAAAATTTTAAAATATTGTTAATATCAAAAATTAATTCATCATTAATAAGTAATTAAAAAATTATGATTTTAAACGACCCAAATCAAGTTGAAGCCCCGTGAGTATGACATAAGAAATTTTTACAGAACCAAATTCAAAATTGAAAAATTCTATTCTAATACCTTTGGAATTGAACTAAAGGGTACGTTTTGGTTTGTCGGATCGAGAATGGAAAAGAGAAAGAGAGTAATGGAAATGAGAAGGAGTGGAGGAGAATTGGAAATGTAAAATATGTTTGGTTGATAAAGTATTAGGGAGTAGTTCTTTGGGAATGAGAAAAGTAAAGAAGAAAAAATGATAAAATTACATTTATAACCTTTATAACCTTAAATTTAATTATATCATTATTATTTGAATAATTATTATCAAAATATTTGTTAATATTCAAATATTTGTTAATATCATTAATTAGTTATTAATTAACCATAATAAATAACTAATTACACTTTTTAAATGTTTATTATTATAAATAACTATTTAGTTTTAAATAAAAAAAACTAAGTCATAATAACTATTTAATTATTATTATTAAAATTTAACAATAAGTAATTTTCATTTATGAAAACTTAAAAATATTATTATTTATATTAAAAATTTTATAATTAAATATTAAAATTAAATAGTTCACTTTCATTACTATTCATTTTATCTATTATAATTAATATTTAAATTAATTATTTTATATTTATAATTATTATTATAATAAATAATAAATAAAGATAATGATTAAACATCATGATTTAAATAAATGAATGAAAAGTCAAGGGATAAACTTGTTATTTTATGTTCAATGAACCACACTCCCTCTACAATCCCATCATTTTTGAGAGGATTGTGATTCTCCCATTCTTTCACCTTCTTTACTCTTTCATGCCATCTCCACTCCCATTGATGTACATCCAAACATGAGTGTAGTAGTCATTTTCACGCCAATGCTTGCATCCGAACAGCACCTAATTAGACTTCAATTTCAAAGAATTTATTTGTCTTTCAATCTCTTAACACTTTTCAACTTTTATAATTACCCTCTTTATAATATATATATATATATATATATATATATATATATGAGCCCACATTCCCATGTACATATATATAAGCCCACATTCCCCACCCGTGTTTGCTCTTTTACCCTTTCGTCTCTGTAGATGTTGACATTTATATATATGAATATAATACAAAAAATAATTATTTTTATAAAAACAATTTTTAAAATTTATTGTTTTAATATTTTATGAAATAATTTATATAGTTTTTTTTTTGTAAAAGTCTATTGTTTGACTAGTCCTTCTTATCTCAAACTAATATTTATAATCTAAAAATATTATAATTTAAAAAAACATATTTGTAAAATTTCATTTTTTAGCTTTTAGTATTTAATAAATTAGTTATATAATAACAACAAAATTTTTATAAAAATTTATTATTTATTTTCTATAAATTAGTATATATATTAATATATATATTTTTTAAAAAATATTTATAAAAATTTATTATTAATTTACCTCCTTCATTTTTTTTATGTGGAAATTGCCAAAAAAACCCTTTAAGTTTGTAAAATTGCCAAAAACACCCCGTTAGTTTTGCAATCCCCAAAAACCCCCTCCTTTTAAAAGTCTATGTTTTTCAAACCCCCAAACCACAGTAGCGGATGTGAACGGAGTGAGTTTCAAATTTTTTTGGACGAAAAATGCCCTTGCATGGGGAGTCGTGGTGCTGCTGACCATCTCGTCGATTTGAGAGGAAGTGGGCGGTTTTTCCGTAGGGTAACCCCGAGAGGCAATTTATTGGAGCCGTTTAATTGCTTTTTCTCGACTCACGTCTTGACTTTTTCCATTTCAGGCTGTCTCAGAAGTTGTCTCTGCAGTGAAGCCTCTGTAATGGCATTTCATCGACTTTTTCCCTTTCCACCCGGTATCTCGAAGGAGAAGTCCCCATGCGACTAGTTGGCATTTTCATCGGTTCTGCATCTAAGGTATTGAGTATGGTTTTATGTTAAGCTGCTACATTCTGAAAGAAAGATTTTTTTCGGTTTTTGTTTTGTGCTCCTGTTTTTGTTGGAAGATATTGAAGTCTGCGAGGATTTCTCGGGTGGGGTTTTTGTTAGTCTGCAGGGGAGATTTCTCGGCTAGGGGTTTTGTTTTTGTTTTTGCATTTTCGTATGTATACACTATCGAAATAGTTTTTTTCGATTGTTATGATTTATGTAATATTTATAATGTACATTTCCGTTTCGTTTGATATGGTTGCGGTTTTACAAATGAGGGTTGACGTTTAAGAAATGAGATGTTACAGTTTAACATTTGTTGTCTACTGTTTAAGTATTCTAAGTCTCTGTTTAACAAAAATGGGTCTCTGTTTAACATTTTATATCTCTGTTTAATAAGCGAGAGTTCTAGTTTAAAACCTTATATTTCAGCTTAAACTTTTTAGTCAATCTGCATGTTGAATGTGTTGTTATTATCTGCGAGGCTTGTGATTATGGCGGTCGACCTAGTTAATGGGCGTTGCTATTTGGCCGGTTGTGGAGACCTTAGGTGAATTGAAAAGTTAACATGACCCCTCGACCTTTGGGAGATTATTCGAAGGACACCGTTTGCGGCGTTATTTTGGTGGAAGCCGTATACCCTAGAGAGGGCCCTTCTTGATTCTCTTTTTGCGAAAAGTGCGATGGTGGCGCTGATAAATTCGAGGATCGGGAAAGCTGCTTGAGTTTGGGACCTCGAGATGTGGCCCTCGTTCTTGAGTACGCGTTGCGATGGCTGACGCGATGGTCTTTCGAGAAGAAGAAACCAGGTCGCGTTCGAGAGGGCGGTATCTATCAAAGACCTACGAGAGACAGAGACTCCATCAAGAGCGCTGCAGTGCGACTTGTTCGACGAGAGGGAGAAGAAGATAATTTTGTCAAACTCGATGGTGTACCTCGTAGGGGACGATCCTCTTCCCAAATACATCATGCTCGGTTCGAGGCTGGATCGTTGATTACGTCGATGATCTACCGGCCGTAGGGGCGATCTGGCGTAGGGCGCGAGGCGGCACTGAAGTGGCTTATGGAGGATATTCCTGGCGACGCCGGGAGTGCAAGATAGATCTTGTAGGGAAGAAGACCAACCACGAGGGTGCATTAAGGGTTGCTCGGTCGCGCTTAGCGTCTGGTTTCTGGTGGCCGGAGCGGGGAAGAAAGTCCGTTTCGGCGAGATCCCAAGGATGTTGTGCTACGGTGAAAAGTACTAGGAAGCAAGCGGACGGTAGAAAAGCGAGCTTGTCGTCGCTTTCGATGGAAAAGAGGTAATAAATCATGAATGATGTTTAACATAAGTCTTTAATGTTTAAACATTTTTATTTAGCGTTAACTTTAGTATTCTACCGTTTAACTATTATTCATACTTAGGTTTAAATATTTTTGTTCTCCGTTTAATTATATTCTATAACGTTTAAATATATAAACACTCTGTTTAAATATAGTTTTTATAGTTTTAAAATGAATGATCTCATTGAAATTGTTTGGTTTTACATATGTTAGTTTCTGAGTGGTTCGTCGAATCTTTGAAGAAGAAATATTTGTTGAGAGCTAGCCAAGCGGATGGATGCCGTTGCTCGGGAACCACTTGCTCGAGGCGGGATGAGAGGCGGCCCTCTATCGTGCTTGTTGCGGGCCTTGGATTCTCCTACTTCCGCCCACACGCATGCGCGTTCCTCGGCCCTGGGAGAAGCCCTCCCCTACCCCGTGATTGCAGACAACCCCCACCAGCGACAGCAGCAGTCCCCGACCATGGCGGCCTCCCGGCCGTGGCGGCCCGCGGTGACATTGGGCGAAGATGTCACCGCAACTCTTATGCAGGCATGCCAGATATTGATGACGGGAGTTTCCTCGACATCGCTCGTGATGGGCATTTGGAAGGGCGTTCACGGCCGGTGCGCCATCCCTCGAAAGAGCTGAAGCACGGGACGAGCAGGCGTCGGGAATTTGGCGACGGCGACATCATCGGGAAGGTCGTTCAAAGCGGCCCACATTCGAAGAGACTTGCGAAAAAGAGGAGAACAATCACGCCTCTGTCTCCATGGCGGTGACGATGAAACAATAGCAACACCATCGTGCGGTGATCTTTCATTCTTGAGTGCATCGCCGTTGATGACATGGACATGGCCGGTGGAGGACATCGTAGATGATGTGGCCGTTCTGCAGGGTTGAGAAGGTCGTTGACTCTCTTCTCGATGAAATCGTCGACCAGGTGGAGCCAGTGCAGAGATGCGGCGTCGAAGATGGACACGATCCACGAAGATCGAGAACAAGTTAAGGGTGTGTCTCCCAGTGATCTTTGTTATCGTGGCCCGCGGTTGAGAAGATCGTCGAATCCAGTTCGTGGCGACGTGGCGTGGCCGAGCGATACCCTGACGAAGCCCGAGACACAGATCCCTGCAGACAAGAACAACCATGTAAGGATAGTATGCTGCGGTTGATCTTTGTCGCCGTCGTCCCGCATCGAAGGAAGATCTTGATGAAGACCCGAGCAGAAGCGGCGAGAGAGATGATCAAGGCCCGATCAAAAATTGGACGAGGCGGCTCGGGAAAGCTTTTATTCAGAAGAAGAAGAAATGGGTTGGCTCGAGTCGTCTTAACAAATCTGACGAGGAGTTGATGAGGATCTTCCTCAGTTGCTACATGAGACGGAGTAAGTGTAACGTTTTTATGTTATTGTTTAAAGGGTTTCTTATAGTGTTTAACTATTTCCTAATAGTGTTTAATACCTTTATGTTATCATTTAAGTTTTCTACTTATAGTTTAATTATATATAATATCATGTAACGATTGATAATATCATTTAAATACTTTCTGATATGGTCTTATTATATACTATTATCGTTTAACCTCAGTTTGCATCGTGTGTGGAAGAATGGCATTTATCGACCTACCTGTGACAGTTATACTATTTGCTTGAGGGAAGGAGATGGTCGTGATGATGTGATGGGCGGCTTTTCGTATGCATCGTACAAAAGTCGGTGACAAGCCATATCCTTACTGAAGCGCTCCATCATCGGAACCGCTTTGCTTGTTTATGTCAGCGGGGCGCGCGCACATGACACAGATTATGGCTATGATCGCGGGGATCTTTGTGCGCGACATGCATGAAGTTCAAATTGTCGTCCTCCCGGGTAATCATGAATGGCCGCTTCCATGTAGGTAAATCTACAGACGATGATAAACAAGAATACGAGGCGTTATTCTTCGTATCAGGAATGCGATAAGGACGCGTTGGACATGGTAAGTTCTTTAATTATGTCCGATTAATATACATTTTGGTATTTAAATCGGTATTCTAATCTCGACTTGCATATCTCGGCAGTGAGAATCTATTCGACGCTTTGTAGCCGATATGGAGTTCGGCGGTCGGCTGACAGCAGTACAGCTCGTGCCGCGACCACGAAACCGCCCGAAAAAGCAAGGCGTCGATTGCGGCGGTCGTCATGCGGTTTATCGAGCGGTGCGTGAGGGTGAGAGTTCTGACTACAGCGACGAGACGTTCCTTACCTCGGATTACGGTATGTTACCGCATACTTAAGGAGGGAGGCGGTAGGCGTCATATGAGCAAAAGTCGTGCGGCGGGTTAAATTTTGTTTTGAATAACATGTCTGTATATCCGTTGTCGATTTTTCAAATGTAATCATGGACGAAATTCAATTCATTGTTTTTAGTGTTGAAAGAACATGACTTATATATCTTAATGTAAATTTTGTTTGTTTTGAATTGTAAAGTGAGGTTAAATTCCATTCGGTTTTTATTTCATTGTTTAATTTCGTTGTAATTGTGTACATTTCACTTTCATTGTTTTAAATATACTATATATCGTTTAAACATCGGTTTTAAATATTTCAAAATCACGATGTACCGTTTAAAAATAACTACTCTTGTCTACGTTTAAATAAATGCACTCATTATTTAGACGATCAGGTTGAAATATTTCAAATTACATGTATCAGTTTAAAAATAACAATGTCTACGTATAAATACATTCGATTCGTTGTAAAAGAGTAAGAGTTTAAATGTGGAAAGGTTCCCATCGATACTGTAATGTTTCCACTATCAGTACGATCGGTTTATTATGATACCTGAGTCGGGCGACGTTTCATTTACTGAAAGATCGTCGATTGTGGCGGGATCCTGGCGGCCATGCTGCTGATGTAACTCGCGGACATCAAGCAGCTTGCGACTCGATCCCTCTTCGTCTAGGCGCCCGAGTGCCTTCTAATCGCGGTGATCATGAAGCGAAGCTCACGATTCTCGTCGCGAGCGCTATCGTACGTCGGGTATAGAATATAGCTTCCTTATCGCCAGGTTTGTAATTGTCGGCGGTGAAGTACCGCTAATAAATCGATGATGCGTTGGTGTGCATGCGCATTATTCTTTGCTTGAAGCATGTTTCGAGGGATACCATAAACTTGCCAGCCGGCATGAACAAGTTCGATGCGCGAGATCGCGGAGATTCTTTGCGTTGGTGCGATCAGCCGTAGCGATCGTGGAACATGACGACCACCACGAAGACCTGGTGTCGTCCTCGACGATGATCTCTAACCCGAATGTATATGCGGGCGTAAGTAGCTCTCCGTTTGAGTCGGCTTGCTCGCGTGGGATTTACATAACATGCTTGTCAGCTTGAACTGCGAAATAATGTTAAACAAAGGACGTGATGGTTAAATAATTACGTCGAGCATGTTTAAACATTATTAGTAATTATTTAAAGCGAAAATGATTAATATTTAAAAGTCGGACAAGTGTAATGAAACAAAGATTGAGAATGTTTCAAAAGGGTAATACTAAATGTTAAGTGTAAACCAACATTGCATGACCTTATGAGTCGACCATTTTAAATGCTTAAATGGCGAGCTTCCTTGATCGAAGCGTTGAGCGACTCACGTGACGTTGAGACCATACTCCTGACGATCACCTCACGAGCGAGATAGTTGAGCCAGTAATGCCGTCTCAGATTTATTAATCGACGGTGATGAGCTTGGGGTGATATGAGCTGCGGTTCGTTCCGGTATCATCGAAATCTTTTGGTAGTGGATGCCCGCGTCATCGCGAGCATATAGACCGACTGCACTCGCGATGCCTTCCCCAGTCGGCAGTGGCTTTTCATAAAATTGGCCTCAAATGTCGAGGCGATGCGCGTGTGCGAAGAGGGAAGACTCGCACGATTAAGCTCATGAGGCCCTTGGACTGTCAGAGCCACGAAGGTAATTATCTCATGATAATCTCCACCCTCATTATAGGGCCTACGCCTAACTTAGATATGAACCAGAGTCGATTGGCGTCGGTCTCGTTGTCGACTATCTAGAAAGCGACGTGGACCATTACTTTACCATCTTTTCCACTGTGGCGCCCGTGATGTACCGATATTTTTCGGGAGGTGGGTACCATCGAGAAACGCACGCAAGCCCTCTTGAATCCCACAGTACCTGTTGAAAGAAAAGAATGCGCGTTTAAAAGCGATCTGAGTCTCTCTCGCGATCCTTGCGGCTATAGGGTTGTCTAGACCCTTATCCGCATGCAAAGCAAACGAGTCGATTCGCTTGGAGATGTCAGCTGATGTAGGACCACCGGGCATACTCTTTTCTAACCAAAGCACTGCTTGTATGGTATGTGGACACCATGTTCCCATAACATATCCTACGAATATCGATGGCCTTATACAAGCGGTCCTTGAGCCACAGATCCCATTTCAAATGCTGCTAGCACGTTTTGGGCGACTTTTCGGATGTGGCAGCCACGACCCTAATGCCACCGTACCGCGAGTGTGGCAGCGTGGTTGTGTCTTGATTAAAGTAGTGTTATACTCATCTCGGTGCGTGAAGGCGCGGCGACGACGCATCGGCGGCACTTTCCGCGATCGCGTGTGTGTTCTTTTATGATTTGAAGTCGAAATTCGACTTTGTTGCACGCGATTTGATATCGTCCACTGAAATGGTCGAGAGGCGTCAAGCGTTGTCGATATCCGGCGACAACACTTGGGAATGATCGTGAGGACGCCGCGTCAGCGTACTTGAAGTCGCTGGTAGGGATGAATGGGAGCGCTCGCGGAATGCTGAGTGTCCTGCCGACGACGATTGATGAATGAAAGATCGATATGCATAAAAGCGGAGAGTATAATGTTTAAGCGATAATGACAATGGTTAAGCGTTAAATTAAATAGCTTAAAGCTTAATTAACTATTCTTCGTGAGGCAAGTATAATGTGTTAACCCGGTGACGGACGTATTTAATGCTAATATTGACGGACAAGCTGGAATAATTAAAAAGAAAAGGAACTTCCTGACGAGTAAACCTGGTTTTACGTTTAGGATGACATGATGGCACACGTTTTACGTCTCTGACTGACAAGATCGACTACGGTTGCGTTTGAAGATGGAATGGGCGATGGCGCTGTCCGTGTGAAGTCAGCATGGATTTTCGATTGAAATGCGGGTTTGTCCTCATCGATCACGGTGTGATGAACCCAGCTGACAAGAGAAACTTGAGGACCACAGCCAGCTCGCGTGCTCATTCATCGCGCGACTCGAGAGTGCGGTGAGCGTTTAAGCGCTCTTCTCCCCGGGTTGAATCTAAGCGATACTTGGCACAAAACTCTCCAGCCAATATATCGGTCAGAAAAGCCAAGATCAAGTACGACCGAAATGAGAATGAAGAGCGAAAAAGAAGGCGAAGAAGAAGAAGTAGAAAGATGCAAAACGAATAAGCAGTGATCGAGAAAAGCGAAACAAAAGAGTTCGCGGGTTGCTATGTCGTAGGGGTTAGACTGGGCGATGATGTGATTGGGCGGTATTTTGCTCCGTCCCAAGGGCAAGGAAATATATGTCCTGTCGCGAGGAAGGCATGTGTCGTCGTTCGAATGAAAGTTCTCTGACTCGACTGATGCGGGTCGTGGCAATAGCGTCGAAAGCTTTTATGTTTAAAGCAGAGATACGTATCGTGTTTAGCGGTTGTGTTTAGCCCAAAGTCTATGTCGTTTAAATAATATGTTATTGTCTAGAATTGGATGCTTTCAGCGGCGTCAGCGTTGAAGATGGGTACCTCTGTGGTCGGCTGTTTAGAGCATCTTTCACGTATTTTCTTAGCTTGCGTTGTCGTTGTTTAAAGGTAACGGGTAGTGTTTAATTTTTTCTAGGAGGGTTTTCTAAGCTGTAAAATTAATACGACATGTAACAAGAATTTTCCTTATTTTCAATATAGGCATAGCCAAATGTGGAGAAAAACTCTCAATCACATCGTGGTGAGTTAAAATTTCAACTCTCGCATTGTATTCAAACACTCATATTCTAATAATACAAAGATGCAAAGAATATATTTTTAACCAACCACTTATATTTTACTTCAGCATCGAAGTATTGAAGTAAAAGAATTTTCAGTAATATTATATATATATATATATATATAATAATGTTATGAATTTGATTGGTTGGAATAATTATGAACCTATTGTTTTTTTTTTTTTTTTTTTTTTTTTTGAGAATTATTGGAGGATGGCAGAGCACCTTATCATGCGAAAGAACTTTCAAGAAGTTGGCATGCTTTCGGCAAATCATGCATGATTTCAGAGATCTCCATTTCTTTTGGTCTAGCGGATTTCATGCCTCCTCAAACATTTCAACGTTATACCTATGTTGTTCACACAGAAACCTTATGATAGACATCTAATGTACCTTGAAAGTTTGGTTCCCTACCAACCCCTAAAAGTTAATTGTCCAACCTCTCTCAAATTTTAATTATATTATTTTTAAGTTTGAGTTATTGTCTTTTTAAATGTCTAAAATGGTTTTTTAAAAAAAATGAAATAAATGAACATTTTATTTTAATTAGCTTTTCTTCTGGCTCATGAAAAATGTAACAAGTTCAATACATCAAGTGTCGCTACTTCTAGAACAAAAGTAATTTTTTAAAATTTAGAAATTGAAACAAACAATTGCTCAAATTTTTAAAGCCATTAGATTTATATAATCCATTTAAATTTTAAAAAATATTAGATCAACATTATAAACAAATCAACACAATAAAGAGTAATTGAGAAAATATTTTAACATAACATTTTGAGAATAATATAAAAAACACACAAAATCCTAAATTAAAAATACTTTTAAAAATCTTTAAAAAAAATCAATCCTAAAAATAATCAACTTATACTTAACTAAATAGTTTGTTATTTATCACTTTTTCTTTAGCCAAAATTATGTCTTATTCGATCATATCTAAAATGTATTAAATTTAAATTATATATATGGTCATTTGAATAATAACAATTATGTTGGATAATATATGTCAAAGAAAAATGAGTAACAAATAATTTTTATTAATCACACAATAAAACATAACTGTCAATGATGAACTTCACCCTATGAGATAGTGAATACCCCACCACACCCAACACCAAACACACCAAACTCTCACCACTTAATATGGGTAAAGCAGCCAGTGCTCATTCATAAACTTCTAATCACATTCAAATATCCTAATAAGAAAAACTTTAATTATGACTTAAATCTAACTTGCCTAAATGGTATGGATCATTACTTTAACTAATTCTATTCATACACTATAATCTTAGTTTAATACAAATTTTAGAATCATCTAGAAGCATGTTTAGATATGCACATCGTTGCCACTAACTTCTTCACATTATAAAATCAAATTTAACTTAAAAATAAAATTTGACCTAAGCTTGAGCAAGCACATCACTTTTTTGAGTTCGGTTTTTTTTTTTTTTTTTTTTTTAATTTTACACTGGTCAAATGCAACCTTATAATTAATCATAACTGTACAAAAAAAATACACAAATTTTTTTTTTTTTTTGCGTGCCGCTACAAGCACTGCTCCACAAGGTGTCAAACATGTATTAATACGCATAAGCACCAATTAATGCCACACTACTTTTAAATTTATTTGATTTCATTTGACGCGAGACGCCATACGTAGACTATTGTGTTTTACTATATGCACATCCAAAAAAATATTTTAAAAATTAAAACGAAATAATAATCCCATAATACAACCTTGTAGAAGAGAAACAATATTATTCTACAAAAGACTCGGGAAGTTAATGAAAAAATACAAGACGTGAGCCAGCATTTAAACTTGAATGAATCATGTGGATGCAAGGAAAGTGGGAAATATTTGGTAGGGAGGCATGGGACATAAAAACAGTGCTAGGTGGATATACATGCACGTGCGTTGCTCGATCGACCTTGGTAGCTGAATGTTGGCAAAGTAATGGAATAAAAGGCATGTATGCCATTCCAAATATGTCGAGTCCTTTCTCACATGGATCAGGGAGATGGGGGAGCATGCATGATTTCTAGAAAATGTTTATTATTATTATTATTATTATTATTGTTGTTGTTAAAAGTGTGATAGAGGAGGATTCAAACACTCAATTTGCTATTAGCAAGACGCATAAGAGATTAATATGAAAAGAAAATAAAATATCAATACTTTTGTTATAGTTATAATTCACGTACTTGCCTTTTAATTTTATAATTTTTTTTATACTACCAAGAAAAGTATACACAGGACGTGCAGCTTGGATTTAAAATTGGAATGTGGTGAACTTTTATGCCTCAATCGGCATGTATGCATTGAATCGGCGAGCCCACACATATAATTAGTGCTATGTTACCACTAATATTTTCACATGTTTAATCAATATTTTTGAATGTCTTATTTTTGTTTTTTTATATGAGCTAAATGCCACAAAAACCACATGAGCCTTTGATTTAATTCTCCTATAAAGCATAAATAGGTTGATTCTTAATATTTTATGTCATTTTAACTAAATTAAATGGAAAACAATTCCTCATGGAACTCATAATGCTAATAATCACATGACTATTTCACACCTTTCAAAGGCTAAATTCCCACTGTTTTGGCTATATTTCGACCAACCAGGATCGACATCCACCTCCAGAGTACATATATTATTCTTTATAATATATATATATAGAGTACATATATTATCTTATAATATATATATATATATATATATATGGGGGTCAACTGTCTTGGACCTATTAATGTAAAGATTGTAGTGTTAATTCATACACTGTAAAAATTACAATATATAGCAACATGCAAAGCCTACCAACCTAAGAAATATACAAGAATGGCAACTAATAGTTATAACAAACAAAATGATTATAGATAGATTTAACAAACTTAATCCGTAACATACCGCAAGATGGACGGCCGTCAAATAGGCCAATTTTGACAAAAACATATCAAATTTGGTGGTGGCATGAAATAAGGGTTTTGGTAAGGAACGTTGGTCACCTGGAACACGAAAGTAACGCCAGAAGTGCCACGGTGTACTTGCTCGTGAATAAAAATGGTACGCAAGGGCCAAGGTTTCATGCTAAATGAAAAAATGTGATTGTAGTAATTTCATAAAATGAGCGGCACCAAGATTGTCACAAAGAGATAACCGGAATATGAGGGAGTGACATGAGGAGTGGAACACCCGCATTTCATGCAACAAGTGACGTATCCATAATATCTCTTCGCCGTCATGTAATGACAACTTTATACTTAGCTTAGAAGACAAGCTAAAACCAAGAAACTTCGAGCTCCAACAAGAATACGACTAAGAAAGATCAGCATGACCCATAGTCCATGTGTGTAGTCATCCTTGTTTCCACTTCAACCAAGAAGATAGCGCTAGAGCCTTCATCACGCCTTCGTTGAGCACTTCAGGAGCATGCATAAATCAAAGGATAATTTATTTACGTAAAAGTACATTTGTCGTTAGTGAGATAATCGAAGCTTCCCAACGAAGGTGGCGAATACTGGGCAGATTATTAATCAAATCATCTCAATGCAATGTTAGACAAAATCAAATCCACCATAGGAGTTGAAACAAGTTTTGCAATAGCCATTTTCATCCTCTAAAGAAAATCGGTGATGTACTTCCTTTAGCTCAAGAACAAGCCTTGCACGGAGAGTGACAACTTAAACCCCCAAGAAATATGAGGAGAACCAAGATCTTTTAGAGCAAAACTCAGGCAAGGTGGCATTTGAATGAAGTCATCTAGGACATGAGAATTAGGGCTTGTGAGAACAATATCATTCCACATAAACAACGATGAAAGGGGTGAGGAGTTAAGCCGTACCAACGGTCATGGTACCAGCGACGGACCAACCCAAATCCCAACAAGAAATTAGCAAGCTCAAGTGTAACACGCCTGGCTTGCTTCGAGCCCATAAATGGCCTTTCCGCTTACAAACAGTTAGTTAGGAAAAGAGACATCGATAGTTAGGTGGTTGAGCCATAAAACTTGTACCCGCCTAAGAAAATATTTAAGAAAAGCATTGTTGGATATCATTGGCCATCAAGATGCAAGTGGTCTAATCAAAGAAGATTGGGTGAGAGAGCGGATGGTGACAGTTTTGACTACTAGATCAATGTGCGCAGTAGTCAACACCCAAAGATGTTGTTGGAACCCTTAGCAACGAGGCGCAGCACAATAACGCCTGTAACGGTACCATCGTGGGTTTTATATTTGACGCAAAA
>NW_024086623.1:0-5000 GCF_009730915.1 Dioscorea cayenensis subsp. rotundata
ACCATTTGAAGGGCACAAAGGCAGCCACATCTTCATATTCCTTCTCTTGTGAAGATTGCAAGACCTCTCAAAGATACACGCCGATGAAGAAAAAGTTTTGATAGCCCACCACATGGACGGTGCCCGGACATGTGGCCTTAAGAGAAGAGTGCTCTGATCGAGCTTTTGTGAAAAACCACGAGCAATTTCACTCTAGCAAAGAGACTATCAGGCATTCCCACTGCTCACCGCGCCGGGAAATTTGCGCCTCACGCCGGGCGGAAAATCCACACACCCGCGCAGTGAGGCACGTGATGTGACGCGATCTAAGGCCTATAAATAGATGCTTTTGCCCTATTCTTTTCTCATCTTTTGTGCGGCTCTTGAGGGGTGAGACGGTTAGGGTTTGGAGAGGAGGTCTGCGGCTTTTGGAGACGCCTGTCACCAACTTTTGATCGATCTCCTCCTCCGTCATAGCATCAAAGGAAGCCACCGGTGAATCTAGCTTCCCGAGTGGGTCCTTCAAGACGTCGAAGCTTCCATCAAGGCCACGGCTCCTATATATAAGGGGTTTATTTTCATGGTTTTAATGTACTTTCATTCATTGATGGTGTGTTTTTGTATGTTGCTCCATGGAGGGCTAAAACCCTAGAGGGTATTTGGGCTATGAACCCTAGGATTCTCATATTTTGTGGATTTGCTTTGTGTTTCTATTTAATCCGAGCTTGATTAAGTTTCATTCTCTGATTGTTTAATGCTTGTTGCCTTATTGATCTTATGGTTATTTGGTTTTGCATGATTTGTTGCCTTGGTGGGAGAGAGATCTCCATTAGGGTTAGAACCCTCAAGATTGAAGAGGGTTGAGAGGGAGAGTCATGAGATAGTGAAGTGTCCCCTTCCCTCCGATTGGTGTATTCTATCTCCATTCCCTAAGCTCTATGCAACCATATTTGGTGGGAGCCGTGAGATTGTTTTCTGATTTTTCCGACGGACCTTGTAGGGGGTTAGGATCCTTCGCCGGAATTAGGGTTGGATCAATCTTTAGGAATTGGACACATGCTTGAACTCCTAGAGTGCTTGCGGTCATATGTGGTGTGAGGTGTTGAGATTTGGAGCTGATTTCTCCATCGCGACCTAGAGGGGACTAGTATGCGGTGATCTAGAGATAGACCCGATTATGTTTGGATTTTCCACGACTGTAATCACTCATCATAGAAACACTTTGCTTATCCCGGTACCTGAAAATACTCGAATCCTAGGGAAGCATTGCTCGAATACCCCACTTTATCGATTGAGATCTCCATCCATTTAACCCTTGCATATTCGTCTCCGAGTATTCACTTGTTCGCACATTAGATCACCACACCTTTCCATTTTATCATTAGGTTAGAAAGCGGAGAAGAAGTTAGTACTAGTAGCCACTGTCTCTCTGGATTCGACTACCCACTCACCGGGGTATTATTACTCGACACCCGCACGCTTGCGGTTTACACGCATATTCGGACGTGTCAAGTTTTTAGGCGCCGTTGCCGGGGAATAGGATACTAGGAACGCTAGGACTTTGTTGCTCTAGCCATTTATCCATTTTTCATTTTATTTTTCTATTCCACACTTTCTTTTTCTTCCATCATTCTCATCGGTTTTTATTTTGTTTTCATCCATTTCACTTTATCTTCTTCCACCATTCTATTTTGTTTTATTTTGTCTTACTTACTTTTTCTTGCAAGGAACTTGAATGATGATTAATCCAATTTTAAACTTATATTTTCAGGTTGAAGCTCTCACTAGAAAACTTGATCAATTTGTTAATGTTCATCAACATCACGATCCATATCGCATCAACTATCATCCAAATCAAAGGAGCTACCCAAATCTCTTGTGGGATATTGATGAACAACAATGGGAAGCACCTCTCAAGAAGAATTTCAGATGGATGAGAAGCTTTGAAGATGATGTACTTCGGTTGGAAAAAGAGTGTTACCGAGATTTATTGAAGCCACCGATGCCCGTTTCCAAAAATATTGAGGCCACATTAAATTGTCACGAGGTCGCCATCAAAAAAACATTGAACATCAATTAGAGAGATCTTGGACATGCTTGCTAAGGAAAAAGAAGAATTTGAACAAGCAAGGCAAGTATCTCTCGGGACATGATGAGGCCATGAGCAACATTGACGAGTTGGGCAAATTGAGTACATTGATGTAGAAAATAAAAAGAAAGAAGTTGAATATCATTTTGAGATTTTGGATTGTGTGAATGAAGATTATGCTTGTGAGTGAGAAAATTTTCAAGGGGATTTGCTAGTGTCTTGCTCCTCTCAAGTTGAAAATACACAAGAAGAAGCAAACCCCAAGTTAATGGAACAAGCATTTCTCTTTGGGATTGATCAACTCTTACAATGCAAGAGAGGTTTTGGGAAGGGAAGAAGATGTGGGTAGGAGATTGAAGCTATCCAATGACCCACCCGTGCTAAGCTTGGACAATTCCCCAACCCAAATTGTTTCCTTGGAGGCCAAAGTAAGATGGTTGGACTCTCCAACAAATACTTCATCCCGGCAAGTTGACTCTTGGTTTAAAGGAAGTAGCTATGCAATGTCTAGTCGGGAGGAACACACTCTTTTCAAGCTCCATAAGGTAAGGAAGAGGTACGTCAGCTTTAGTGATCGTAAAACAAAGCGCTTCTTTGGGGAGGCAAACCCAAGTTTTTAATTGTTTTTCTAGTTTATATTTTTCATTTTCGCAATAATAAATTCATGAGTGGGTGCTTTGATGAAATTTTTTGTTGGTGTTAGAAGTTTTCATGGAAAATTTTGGTGATTTAACTTGATTTTCGTGTATGTGAGCATGGTTGAGGGAGTAATTCATGTTTATAGTTGAAGAATTAGTGTTAATTTGAAGTTTGGAGCCTTGCTGGACCTGTCTGCCAGAATCTTTGCGACTCACACGGTCACGATGGAATTTCCACGCCTGCAGCACAAGATGTCCACGCTGGGGTGTGGAATTTCCACACCCCCATGTGGCTTACTAAGAATATGAGGGGTCACTTTTTCATTATCTTCATCACTTATACCCTTCATGTCCCACTTCTCCATCTTCAAGAATCCAAACTTTTGAGCACAAAACTAAGTTCTTCAACTCCTTTGAGATTTAAAAGTGTTTTTCCGGCATTTGCATTAAGTTTCCTTCACCAATTTGCACCGGTAAGCTTCATCTTCTCCCATTTTCTCCATGCTCTTATTTTGCCAATCCATGAAGTTTTCTTGGTTTATAAGTGTTGTGTTTCATGAAAAATTATGTAGAAACACTTTAGAATGTATGGATCAAAAACTTTTGGAAGCGTTGGAGCCCAATCATGGTTTCTTGGCCATGGTTGGGTGCCCACGCCGTGGCGCGGTCGACCCACTACGCACGCTGGGATGGCGACTCATCTGGCCGCTGGCCGCTGCACCGGCGTGGCAGCGCTCACGCGGGCGCGGCTGCCGACCCCAGCGCCCGCGTGGGGCCGGCCCGGCCAGGCAGTTGGCCCAGCGCCGCGCGTGGCGCCCGGCCGAGAGACGCGCAGCCCACGCGGGCGCGTGGCTCCGCACACGTGGGCTGGAAAAAGTACCCAATAAGGCCAAAAGTGCTTGGCTTTGCCCTCCACGCCCGCGTGAGCCCCTACGCTCATCAAATTCATGCTTAACCCGACTTCTTTTTGAAGCTTTATTTGCGGTGTATGACACCAAGGACGAAAAAACTTGTTCGAAATGCTTGAATTTCATACGGTTAACCTTGGATGAGAAGATTATTTTTGGCATACCGGCAACACCGAAGAGCGAGCGTTGATGCTTGAGGGTGTCCCACTCATGATTCTTTTAGTTTTCTACTTTTGTTTTCATTTATAGTTTTTCTTTATTTTATTTTTATTTATTTTTTTTTGTTTTTAGACTTTAGTTAACTTTGTGTTTGTTTTTGTTTTGTTTGTCGAGTTTGTGCTTCATGTGTTTACCTATAAAAACTTCAGTACATCTTTTTTCTTTTGTTGAGCTTCACTCGAACCCCTTCTATACGTGCAGATGGCCTTGAGAGTGATGTTTATGGTGTTTTAGTCATAGACACGATCATGTGCGTTGTCCCATGGTTGTGTGAGCTTCACAACCTATACAACACGCCCTTGAGTTGGACTTCACCAAAGCGTTTAATGAGGAATTCAGGGAGTATTGTTTTAATTGCATTCCCACACACATTATGCTTCTATTGATGCTATTTTTGATTAGTAGCTACATGTGTACATTGAGGACAATGTACATCTTAAGTGTGGGGAGGGTTCACCTTATACATGACTTATACTTGTGTTTTCATGAGCATGCTCTTTGTTGCCAATGAAGGTTCACCTTAGGGTTAAGAGTTTAATTCTTAGTTTTTGGAGGTTGTAAACATTGGATTTTATTATGCTCTAGTTTTCATCCAATTTTCTTGAATATTTTTGTCTGTTTGCTCTTTGTGCACTTTTCTCACTCATGAGACCTATGAAGACTCTAGTTCATTATGTTTGGGACTTTAGTGTGCTAGTTTTTATTTAAAAAATAAAAAATAAAAAATAAAATTTGGAAATTGTTTGTTGTTTGTACATAGGGGGTGGAAAGAGCTACCACTCATGATGTATGTAGCTACTCTCATAAGTCGGATACTTGTTATGCCCTAATGAGAGAAAGAGCTATCTCATGGGATGTGTGAAAGCTACCACCTCGAAAGTGTGAAAGCCACCCGGGAGGCATCTTGGGAAAGGGCTACCTTAGAGGATTGTGTGAAGCTACTACCTATTCTTTTTGTTCATAAATAAGACCCGTTTTAATAAGAACTTGGTAGTGGACATAGTGTTGACATGAGTTGAGTTTTTCACACACACATGCATTCGGATTTTATCATATTCATTTTTGATTGGATTGTTTGCTAGAGCATTGATCGCTTTGTCTAGTGTTTGATTCTCTCCATGACTGTAGAATTTTATTCTTGTACTCATTTGGTGAACCTAAGGCCAA
>NW_024086623.1:10000-17379 GCF_009730915.1 Dioscorea cayenensis subsp. rotundata
GGCCGATGCACCCTCGTCCCGAACGCGAATCTAGGGTTTCGTGCTATACTGACCCCTATACGGCCCGTATGCCTCGGGAGGTATATATACTCACTTTTAGGGCTGATTAAAAAGGACTTTTTGTTGGCCGACTTTTTGGGAGATCATTTGGGAGATTTTTGGGCGACCTTTGGGAGGAGAAGAAGGGCAAGAAAAGCTAGAAGATCATTCAAGCCCAAGGTCCAAGGCTCTCAAGGCAAGAAGGCAACATCATTCAAAGTGGAGATCGATCACGACTTTGAAGGAAGGAGAACCACTGCTAGAGGAAGCGTCATTCGGCATTCCTTTAGCGGGGAAGCGCCATTCGGCATATTCTTGCCTCATCCTTCACCATTTCATCTAGGGAGTGTCATACTATGCCTTTGTTTCATGTTTTGCTTGATTGTATGCTTTGTTATGAGATGATGACACTAGACCCCCAAGGCCACCGGGTGTTGGTGAACCTTGGGGGGTTTTATCATGTATTTTTGATGATTACTTGTTAATTCTATGCTTGGGTATTTTTGAGTTCTAATCCATTGTTTTCATGCTAAGTGTTACACCAAGGAGAAATCCGTAGCTCTTTTATGAATGATGCATGTAGATGTGACTTGCTCGCATGTATTAGGTCATGAATGGATTAGAAGGGGGATACTTGTATCATCACCCGAGAAATTGGGTGTTTGGTAGCCCTCCATGTAGGTTTAATCCAAGAAGAGTAGGTTTATTCCTAAGCGAGATTTCCTTGTACTTAATGCAATCGTAGGGAATGTAGATTTGGAAGAAATTCCTATCTATGTTCGTATGGGATTAGGGTTCAATCACGAGAAATTGGGGTTGTTCTAATCTTGGAATCTCATGGTCCAATTTACCCTTGCATCTTTAAATCATCATCCATGTTGCATGATAACCCCTCAAGGGGATCCACATCCATAGGCCTTTGCACTTCATTGATTCTCTTGCTTGCTTATTGCTTGTTCTCTCTAATTTGCTAGCAAATCTTGTGTTTAGTTTTTATTTGTATTTAGTAGAGTAAATCCATCACTTAAGATCTTAGGCTAGATAATAGCTCGAGAAGGAGTAATAGGAGATCCTTAGCCCCTGGAATACGATCCTCGTGTCTTTGCACGAGGTATTACTTGGCGATCCCGCACACTTGCGGGGAAGCGATCAAGTTTTTTTGGCGCCGCTGTCGGGACTATTAAGGAATTCTAGGAAACTTTTTTAGATTATTACTCTAGCCATTTTCATTCTTTTACTCATTTGTTGTTTTTTTCTTTTTCCCTTGATCTTAACTTTCTATCAATTTTTTTCTTGGTTGTGCAAGGTATCGCGCATGACACGCTCGAATCCATCGACCTTGATTACACCATACATGGCAAATCCGAACATCAAGTTGGAAGACTACGTATATAGATTTGATGGCTGGATTAATGGGCAAACCCAACTTCATGTTTCACAATTTCCGAATGATTGTCTAGACGCACTTTTACTATCAGGGACCCTAGTATAGCTTATGATGGAAGTGACTGGCACACAGTGTTTAAGACCTTTTTGGAAAGTGGTGCCCCATCAGCGAGCAGAGGAAACATGTCACTAGCCGAACTGTTTATGTTGACTACCGAGGGTCAGAGATCCACTGCCATGAATCCCACTGGAGGATTGTAATCGAAATGGGCCGATGCTAGCATTGGTACAGAACTCGATGTGGAGCCTCAAGATATACAAAGATGAAAGTCCTCGGATGTGGTACTAGATGTTGTGAGTTTGGTGTCCATGGTATCGAAAACAACTCGATGATATTGCAGTGGTCGTAACAGGGTGATGGGCTTTTGGAACAGTAGGGTTACCGCCATCAACCGAGGAAGCACCCGACTTGGAGTTAAAAATCACTACCGCACCATCTTGAATATGCTTTTTTTGGGAGAAAAATACGCAGCTTCCAGCCATCATCTCCGCAAAACCTATCAACCGAAAGCGTAAGAATAGATTGGTGGATATGCTAATGAGGCACAAGAGCGCGATTGCTTGGAAGATTGCGGATATAAAAGGGATTAATCCGTCTGTTTGCACTCACAAAATTCTAATGACAGATGAACACAAACCCGCAGCCTTGCCGCAAAGAAGACTCAATCCAAATATGAAGGAAGTAGTACGGGCTGAAATCATCAAGCTTCTCGATGCGGGTATTATCTACCCAATATCGATAGCTGAGTGGGTAAGCCCCTGCAAGTGGTTCCAAAAAAAAGGGGGAATGACCGTGATCACCAATGACAAGAATGAGTTAATCCCCGACTGCATAACTACCGGGTGGAGAGTATGCATCGATTATAGAAAAGTCAATGATGCCACCCGAAAAGATCATTTTTCCCTACCATTCATTGACCGATGTCGGAGCGACTAGTCGGACATGCCTACTATTGTTTTTTTGATGGTTTCTCCCGGCTATTTCCAAATTCCCCATCGCCTCAAGATCGTGGAGAAGACTACGCTCACTTGTCCGTATGGCACATTTGCTTATCGCCAGATGCCTTTCGGGCTATGTAACGCCTCAAATGACCTTCGTAGGTGTATGACGGCCATTTTTTGAGGATATGGTAGAAGATTTTTATGGAAGTGTTTATGGATGATTTCTCCGCCTTTTGGTGATTCTTTTCGATGTGTGCCTCAAGAACCTTGAGCGGGTCCTCATTCGATGTGAAGAGACCAATCTTGTGCTAAGTTGGGAGAAGTGCCATTTCATGGTCCAAGAGGGGATAGTCTTGGGTCACAAAATTTGAAAGATGGAATTGAGGTCGACAAGGCAAAGATCTCCACCATCGAAAAAGTTACCACCTCCAAATTGCGTGAAGGCCATAAGAAGTTTTTCTGGGACATGCCGGGTTCTATCGAAGATTCATCAAAGATTTTTCCAAAATTGCTAGACCCCCTAACAAGGTTGTTGGAAAAAGGATGTACCATTCGAGTTCAATAATGATTGCATGACATCCTTCATGACATTCAAGGAGAAACTAATTCAAGCACCCATCATGGTAGCTCCGGATTGGTACTCTCCATTCGAATTGATGTGTGATGCTAGTGACTTTGCAGCTGAGGGCGGTGCTTGGTCACGAGCTAGACAAACATTTCCATCCCATTTACTACGCGAGTAAGACTCTAACGGGAGCCCAAGCAAATTACACTATGACTCGAGAAGGAACTACTTGTCGTGGTATTTGCCTTCGATAAATTCCGGTCATATTTGGTTCTTTTCTAAAGTGGTGGTGTACACTCGATCATTCGGGCGTTGAGGTACTTACTTAGCAAATCGATGCCAAACCACGCTTTGATAAGGTGGGTCTTATTGCTTCGTGAATTTGACCTTGAAATTAAGGACAAGCGGGGAGCAGAGAATCTTGCAAACTGATCATTTATCCCGCTTTAGAGGGTTCTCGCACGTAAAACTATAAGAGAAAAAGGACATTAATGACTCATTCCCTGAAGAACACTTGTATAATATTCAGGTGGTAGAAGAGAAGGAACCACCCTGGTTTGCCGATTTTGCTAATTACTTGGTTGGTGGGGTTATCCCAAATGGTTTACATATCAACAAAGGAAGAAATTTTTTTCTCCCGACCTTAAGCACTACATTTGGGAAGATCCTTACCTTTTTCCGAGTTTGTTCCGATCAAAGTTGTTCAAGATGTGTTTCTAGGGCGTAAGGTCTAAGCATCTTGAGGCATTGCCACTCGTGACCCACTCGGTGGCCATTATGATGCAAATAGAACAACAAAGAAAAATCCTTGATGCAGTGTTTCTATTGGCCTTCGGTATTCCATGACACACGTAAATTCATTCAAGCTTGTGATAGATGTCGACTGGTCGGCAACATATCTCGCCGGACGAGATGCCCCAAAAATTGGAACCAAGCTTGTGAAGTCTTTGATGTGTGGGGGATTGATTTCATGGGACCGCTCCCCGAGCTCCCCATGGAAACAAGTTCATTCTCGTGGCGGTCGATTATGTGTCTAAATGGGTGGAGGCTCAAGCCTTGCAAAACAAATGATGCGAGGGTGATGGTGAAATTCTTGAAGAAATTATTTTTCCGTGTTCGGTGCACCACTGGGCTATCATTAGTGACAGAGGCACTCATTTCTGTAATGCCCAATTCGTAAAAATATTGAAGCGCTATGGAGTCTCCCATAAAATGGCAACAGCATACCACCCACAAACTAGCGGGCAAGTAGAAGTTTCCAACAGGGATTTAAAGCTGAATCCTCGGAGAAGACTGGGTATCTCGTAAACCCGAAGAGATTGGGCGAGCATCTCGATGACGCCTCCGGGCATGCGTAACGTACCCTACAAAACTCCCTATTGAATCACTCCGTATAGACTAGTTCTATGGAAAAGCTTGTCATTTACCAGCTTGAGCTCGAGCATAAAAGCCCTATTGGGCTATTAAGTTTCTAAATCTCGACTCTTCTCTTGTAGGTGGCAAGAGGAAACCCAACTCGAATGAACTTGATGAGTGATACCAGACGAGCATATGAGAGTTCGAAACTCTATAAAGAAAAAGTAAAGGAGTACCACCGACGCACTGCATCAAGCACCCTAAGCAATTTCACGAGGGTGATCAAGTCCCACTGCTCAACTCTAGGCTGAAATTATTTCCGGGAAGCTAAGATCACGCTGGTCGTCCATACACGGTTACTCAAGTCTTCCCACATGGAGCTGTTGAGGTAACCCACCCTGAAAAACGGCACTTTTAAGGTCAATGGGCAACGATTAAAAATTTTACTTCAATAACAACACTTCAAAGGAAACCGGGGTGGTATCAAACCTTTGAGCCCCCATGAGGTAAGGGAATGAGGTACGCCAGTGCTCGTGACGTTAAACAAGCGCTTCTTGGGAGGCAACCCAAGCTGCTCGTGGTCTTTTGCTTGCATTTTTTTCGTATTTTTAGTTCTTAGTTCATTTCAATTCCTGTATTTCTTAGACTTGTTTGTTTTTTTGAATAAGTTCATGCTCACACACTTGGCACAATGCTCTATCATTTTTTTAATTGTGGTATATTTGTGCAACTTCTTGAGAAACTCATGTTTAGGTGTTAATTCACGACTAGATCGTCGTTTTATTCATTTCATTCGTTTTTGGAGTAGCCTTCGACCTTGCCATACCATGTTTGCATCATTTGGAGCAGGTTTTCGAAGTTTTGAGTGAGTTTAAAAGGTTTACGACCTTACTAGACTCAGATGGAGGTCGCCCTCGAGATGAACACGAGCACTCCGAGGCTCGTGCCATCTCGACGTCTCCCATACGGCCCCCCATACTCGGGCCGTCTCGGGATGCCATCCGAATGCCCGAGAAGTCTTTCTCAGGCTATACGGCCCCCATACGGGCCGTATGGGGGCCGTATGTCTCGGTCCTTGCCCATTTAACCCTCATCTCTCTCTCTCTCTTTCTTCCATTCTCTTCTTTTCTCTCTTTGTCCACCGACTTTTTTTCTCTCTTTTCTCACTCATTTCTTGGCCAAATCTCCTCATTTTTTCTCCTAAATCTTCTCCTCATCCATTTGAGACGTCGATCTAGTAGTTTTCCTCGAGTTTAATGCTAGTTTTCTCAAGATTTCGTCGGTATGCTTTTTCAATGCCCTAGTTTTTATCTTTTTTTCATTTCTTGGGCATTCTTGGAGTTTTTGTGTGGAAATTTTTTAGCATTTTGCTTGGTTTGGATGGTGTGTTTGTTATGGATGAAGTATCCCTTGAAATTATGTAAAAAATTTTTCGATTTTCATGTTTTTGGGGAGGTTCTCGCTGAAATGAATAAGTACCCTATACGGCCCTCCCATACGTCCGTATGGACACTATACATCATAATTTTTCATTGTTTCTTCATCTCTTACACTACATTTTGAATCATATTGATTCCTCTATGCTTGATTGAGTTTTTTCATGGTTTGTAGGAATTTTTGGGGATGAAGAAATTAACAAG
This sequence comes from Dioscorea cayenensis subsp. rotundata, assembly GCF_009730915.1. NCBI lineage: Eukaryota > Viridiplantae > Streptophyta > Magnoliopsida > Dioscoreales > Dioscoreaceae > Dioscorea > Dioscorea cayenensis. Next base: position 15,989 of record NW_024086623.1, read on the forward strand.
AAACCATGGAGTGATATTTACACCACACGGGGTGACCACATGGAACAAGATGTCATTTTTGTTATGAGAGACTTAATTTTGTATGAGACTTAATTTAAGGACAAGGATGAGCATGGACACCTAGCATTTACTTTTAGTTTGCTTTTGTTTTTGTATTTTTTTGTTGTATTTTTGTTGAGTTCGCATGGTTCTACCCTACCGACTTGTGTTGTCAAACTCTATGTTATTTTCATCTTTGTGTTTTGTTGACTACTCCCTAGTTTTTCCCTTGTGCTTGTATTTTTTTAAAATCTTTATGGAATGATGATGTCCCCTTTTTGCCTTGCAGGGCATTGAGGGAATTTGGTGAGCTTTTCCTAGTTTTTAAATGGAGGTCGGACAAGACATGTCTTGCTCACCACACCTTTTTGTCGAGTCCTACCTCACGACGAACACAAGATAAACCGGGAAGTTTTCGTTTTTCACCCTCCTATTATTATTTGTATTGGCCCTTCATCATGCATGTTTTTTTCATGATTAGTGTACATTGAGGGCAATGTACAACACTAAGTGTGGGGATGGGTGCATTTCATGTATTAGGAACATTGTTTACATGCTAGTGTTACCAATGATGGCTTTTATTCATTCTTGTAAGATTCTTTTTAGCTTGACTAATGATGGATGTGAGTTACTTGTTTTTATGCTTTTATTGAACCTCGCTTTCACCCCATAGTATTGTCTTGTGCACTGAATTTTTTTGTCGATGCCCCGAATAGCCAATGTGACTACTCTAACTCTCTTGTATGCTTAACACACTACTTTGAGTACTTGGCCTTAGAACACTAAGTTCTATCCTTCAATGTTTTCTTAAGAACTTCTAAGTCTTGTTGAGCTAATCCGAGTTTTGTGGCATGTAGTATACTCAAGATGTGATCTAGGGTGAGAGAGAGAAAGTGAAATGAGTCTATGTCAAGATTCCTCCGCTAATGAAGCATGAATGCGCCTATGTAGACCGTAATCGAGTAGTTGGGTGGCTCTGTGCCTAACCAAAGCATGTGCATCCTCTAGAAAGATTTTTAAAATGATTTTGATGCGCTCACGTTAGTCGGACTCGATGTTGAATATTTGAGTTGAAAATAAAAACCCTAGTGATCTTTTTGAGTACCTACCAAAGGTTTTGAAAAGAAAAAAAGGATTTAGTTTCAAGCTATAGAATTAGAAGGATCTTACTTGGCCATTGAAGTAGCACTTAGTAGTTTAAGACTTAGTATTCTTTGTATGTGGAGTGATTAGCATCTAGAGTCGTATCGATTGAAGTCCTTGAGCTAGACCCGCATCAGTGGCAAATGAGATAAAGGATTCACTTACACGCACATACATATTAGGGGTGAGACATGATATTTTTTATTATG